>NC_048575.1:1558731-1858731 GCF_013265735.2 Oncorhynchus mykiss
GGGGGACTGGTCCTCGATGACTGGGGAAAGGATAGGATAGAGGGACTGGTCCTCGATGACTGGGGAAAGGATAGGATAGAGGGACTGGTCCTCGATGACTGGGGAAAGGATAGGATAGAGGGACTGGTCCTCGATGACTGGGGAAAGGATAGGATAGAGGGACTGGTCCTCGATGACTGGGGAAAGGATAGGATAGAGGGACTGGTCCTCGATGACTGGGGAAAGGATAGGATAGAGGGACTGGTCCTCGATGACTGGGGAAAGGATAGGATAGAGGGACTGGTCCTCGATGACTGGGGAAAGGATAGGATAGAGGGACTGGTCCTCGATGACTGGGGAAAGGATAGGATAGAGGGACTGGTCCTCGATGACTGGGGAAAGGATAGGATAGAGGGACTGGTCCTCGATGACTGGGGAAAGGATAGGATAGAGGGACTGGTCCTCGATGACTGGGGAAAGGATAGGATAGAGGGACTGGTCCTCGATGACTGGGGAAAGGATAGGATAGGGGACTGGTCCTCGATGACTGGGGAAAGGATAGGATAGAGGGACTGGTCCTCGATGACTGGGGAAAGGATAGGATAGAGGGACTGGTCCTCGATGACTGGGGAAAGGATAGGATAGAGGGACTGGTCCTCGATGACTGGGGAAAGGATAGGATAGAGGGACTGGTCCTCGATGACTGGGGAAAGGATAGAGGGGACTGGTCCTCGATGACTGGGGAAAGGATAGGATAGGGGACTGGTCCTCGATGACTGGGGAAAGGATAGGATAGAGGGACTGGTCCTCGATGACTGGGGAAAGGATAGGATAGAGGGACTGGTCCTCGATGACTGGGGAAAGGATAGGATAGAGGGACTGGTCCTCGATGACTGGGGAAAGGATAGGATAGAGGGACTGGTCCTCGATGACTGGGGAAAGGATAGGATAGAGGGACTGGTCCTCGATGACTGGGAAAGGATAGGATAGAGGGACTGGTCCTCGATGACTGGGGAAAGGATAGGATAGAGGGACTGGTCCTCGATGACTGGGGAAAGGATAGGATAGAGGGACTGGTCCTCGATGACTGGGGAAAGGATAGGATAGAGGGACTGGTCCTCGATGACTGGGGAAAGGATAGGATAGAGGGACTGGTCCTCGATGACTGGGGAAAGGATAGGATAGGGGACTGGTCCTCGATGACTGGGGAAAGGATAGGATAGAGGGACTGGTCCTCGATGACTGGGGAAAGGATAGGATAGAGGGACTGGTCCTCGATGACTGGGAAAGGATAGGATAGAGGGACTGGTCCTCGATGACTGGGGAAAGGATAGGATAGAGGGACTGGTCCTCGATGACTGGGGAAAGGATAGGATAGAGGGACTGGTCCTCGATGACTGGGGAAAGGATAGGATAGAGGGACTGGTCCTCGATGACTGGGGAAAGGATAGGATAGAGGGACTGGTCCTCGATGACTGGGGAAAGGATAGGATAGAGGGACTGGTCCTCGATGACTGGGGAAAGGATAGGATAGAGGGACTGGTCCTCGATGACTGGGGAAAGGATAGGATAGAGGGACTGGTCCTCGATGACTGGGGAAAGGATAGGATAGAGGGACTGGTCCTCGATGACTGGGGAAAGGATAGGATAGAGGGACTGGTCCTCGATGACTGGGGAAAGGATAGGATAGAGGGACTGGTCCTCGATGACTGGGGAAAGGATAGGATAGAGGGACTGGTCCTCGATGACTGGGGAAAGGATAGGATAGAGGGACTGGTCCTCGATGACTGGGGAAAGGATAGGATAGAGGGACTGGTCCTCGATGACTGGGGAAAGGATAGGATAGAGGGACTGGTCCTCGATGACTGGGGAAAGGATAGGATAGAGGGACTGGTCCTCGATGACTGGGGAAAGGATAGGATAGAGGGACTGGTCCTCGATGACTGGGGAAAGGATAGGATAGAGGGACTGGTCCTCGATGACTGGGGAAAGGATAGGATAGAGGGACTGGTCCTCGATGACTGGGGAAAGGATAGGATAGAGGGACTGGTCCTCGATGACTGGGGAAAGGATAGGATAGAGGGACTGGTCCTCGATGACTGGGGAAAGGATAGGATAGAGGGGACTGGTCCTCGATGACTGGGGAAAGGATAGGATAGAGGGACTGGTCCTCGATGACTGGGGAAAGGATAGGATAGAGGGACTGGTCCTCGATGACTGGGGAAAGGATAGGATAGAGGGACTGGTCCTCGATGACTGGGGAAAGGATAGGATAGAGGGACTGGTCCTCGATGACTGGGAAAAGGATAGGATAGAGGGACTGGTCCTCGATGACTGGGGAAAGGATAGTAGAGTGGGACTGGTCCTCGATGACTGGGGAAGATAGGATAGAGGGGACTGGTCCTCGATGACTGGGGAAAGGATAGGATAGGGGGACTGGTCCTCGATGACTGGGGAAAGGAAATGATAGAGGGACTGGTCCTCGATTGACTGGGGAAAGGATAGGATAGAGGGAAACTGGTCCTCGATGACTGGGGAAAAGGATAGGATAGAGGGACTGGGTCCTCGATGACTGGGGAAAGGATAGGATAGAGGGACTGGTCCTCGATGACTGGGAAAAGGATAGGATAGAGGGACTGGTCCTCGATGACTGGGGAAGAGGATAGGATAGAGGGGACTGGTCCTCGATGACTGGGGAAAGGATAGGATAGAGGGACTGGTCCTCGATGACTGGGGAAAGGATAGGATAGAGGGGACTGGTCCTCGATGACTGGGGAAAGGATAGGATAGAGGGACTGGTCCTCGATGACTGGGAAAGGATAGGATAGAGGGACTGGTCCTCGATGACTGGGGAAAGGATAGGATAGAGGGACTGGTCCTCGATGACTGGGGAAAGGATAGGATAGAGGGACTGGTCCTCGATGACTGGGGAAAGGATAGGATAGAGGGACTGGTCCTCGATGACTGGGGAAAGGATAGGATAGAGGGACTGGTCCTCGATGACTGGGGAAAGGATAGGATAGAGGGACTGGTCCTCGATGACTGGGGAAAGGATAGGAGAGGGACTGGTCCTCGATGACTGGGGAAAGGATAGGATAGAGGGACTGGTCCTCGATGACTGGGGAAAGGATAGGATAGAGGGACTGGTCCTCGATGACTGGGGAAAGGATAGGATAGAGGGACTGGTCCTCGATGACTGGGGAAAGGATAGGATAGAGGGACTGGTCCTCGATGACTGGGGAAAGATAGGATAGAGGGACTGGTCCTCGATGACTGGGGAAAGGATAGGATAGGGGGACTGGTCCTCGATGACTGGGGAAAGGATAGGATAGAGGGACTGGTCCTCGATGACTGGGAAGGAGAGATAGGTCCCTCGATGACTGGGGAAAGGATAGGAGAGGGGACTGGTCCTCGATGACTGGGGAAAGGATAGGATAGAGGGACTGGTCCTCGATGACTGGGGAAAGGATAGGATAGAGGGACTGGTCCTCGATGACTGGGGAAAGGATAGGATAGAGGGACTGGTCCTCGATGACTGGGGAAAGGATAGGATAGAGGGACTGGTCCTCGATGACTGGGGAAAGGATAGGATAGAGGGACTGGTCCTCGATGACTGGGGAAAGGATAGATAGAGGGACTGGTCCTCGATGACTGGGGAAAGGATAGGATAGAGGGACTGGTCCTCGATGACTGGGGAAAGGATAGGAGAGGGACTGGTCCTCGATGACTGGGGAAAGGATAGGATAGAGGGACTGGTCCTCGATGACTGGGGAAAGGATAGGATAGAGGGGACTGGTCCTCGATGACTGGGGAAAGGATAGGATAGAGGGGACTGGTCCTCGATGACTGGGGAAAGGATAGGATAGAGGGACTGGTCCTCGATGACTGGGGAAAGGATAGGATAGAGGGACTGGTCCTCGATGACTGGGGAAAGGATAGGATAGAGGGACTGGTCCTCGATGACTGGGGAAAGGATAGGATAGAGGGACTGGTCCTCGATGACTGGGGAAAGGATAGGATAGAGGGACTGGTCCTCGATGACTGGGGAAAGGATAGGATAGAGGGACTGGTCCTCGATGACTGGGGAAAGGATAGGATAGAGGGACTGGTCCTCGATGACTGGGGAAAGGATAGGATAGAGGGACTGGTCCTCGATGACTGGGGAAAGGATAGGATAGAGGGACTGGTCCTCGATGACTGGGGAAAGGATAGGATAGAGGGACTGGTCCTCGATGACTGGGGAAAGGATAGATAGAGGGACTGGTCCTCGATGACTGGGGAAAGGATAGGATAGAGGGACTGGTCCTCGATGACTGGGGAAAGGATAGGATAGAGGGACTGGTCCTCGATGACTGGGGAAAGGATAGAGGGACTGGTCCTCGATGACTGGGGAAAGGATAGGATAGAGGGACTGGTCCTCGATGACTGGGGAAAGGATAGGATAGAGGGACTGGTCCTCGATGACTGGGGAAAGGATAGGATAGAGGGACTGGTCCTCGATGACTGGGGAAAGGCATAGGATAGGGGGACTGGTCCTCGATGACTGGGGAAAGGATAGGATAGGGGGACTGGTCCTCGATGACTGGGAAAGGATAGGATAGGGGACTGGTCCTCGATGACTGGGGAAAGGATAGGATAGGGGACTGGTCCTCGATGACTGGGGAAAGGCATAGGATAGGGGGACTGGTCCTCGATGACTGGGGAAAGGATAGGATAGGGGGACTGGTCCTCTAATGACTGGGGAAAGGATAGGATAGGGGGACTGGTCCTCGATGACTGGGGAAAGGATAGGATAGGGGGACTGGTCCTCGATGACTGGGGAAAGGATAGGATAGAGGGACTGGTCCTCGATGACTGGGGAAAGGATAGGATAGGGGACTGGTCCTCGATGACTGGGGAAAGGATAGGATAGAGGGACTGGTCCTCGATGACTGGGGAAAGGATAGGATAGAGGGACTGTTCCTCGATGACTGGGAAAAGGATAGGATAGAGGGACTGGTCCTCGATGACTGGAGAAAGGATAGAGGGACTGGTCCTCGATGACTGGGGAAAGGATAGGATAGGGGGACTGGTCCTCGATGACCGGGGAAAGGATAGGATAGAGGGACTGGTCCTCGATGACTGGGGAAAGGATAGGATAGAGTGACTGGTCCTCGATGACTGGGGACAGGATAAGATAGGGGGACTGGTCCTCGCTGATTGGAGAAACGATAGGAAAGAGGGACTGGTCCTCGATGACTGGGGAAAGGATAGGATAGGGGGACTGGTCCTCGATGATTGGGGAAAGGATAGGATAGAGGGACTGGTCCTCGATGACTGGGGAAAGGATAGGATAGAGGGACTGGTCCTCGATGACTGGGGAAAGGATAGAGGGACTGGTCCTCGATGACTGGGGAAAGGATAGAGGGACTGGTCCTCGATGACTGGGGAAAGGATAGGATACGGGGACTGGTCCTTGATGACTGGGGAAAGGATAGGATAGAGGGACTGGTCCTCGATGACTGGGGAAAGGATAGAGGGACTGGTCCTCGATGACTGGGGAAGGGATAGGATAGAGGGACTGGTCCTCGATGACTGGGGAAAGGATAGGATAGAGGGACTGTTCCTCGATGACTGGGGAAAGCATAGGATAAGGGGACTGGTCCTCGATGACTGGGGAAAGGATAGGAGTAGGGGGACTGGTCATCGATGACTGGGGAAAGCATAGGATAGTGGGACTGGTCCTCGATGACTGGGGAAAGCATAGGATAGGGGGACTGGTCCTCGATGACTGGGGAAAGGATATTATAGGGGGACTGGTCCTCGATGACTGGGGAAAGGATAGGATAGGGGGACTGGTCCTCGATGACTGGGGAAAGGATAGGATAGAGGGACTGGTCCTCGATGACTGGGGAAAGGATAGGATACAGGGACTGGTCCTCGATGACTGGGAAAGGATAGGATAGAGGGACTGGTCCTCGATGACTGGGGAAAGGATAGAGGGACTGGTCCTCGATGACTGGGGAAAGGAGAGGATAGAGGGACTAGTCCTCGATGACTGGGAAAAGGATAGAGGGACTGGTCCTCGATGACTGGGGAAAGGATAGGATACGGGGACTGGTCCTCGATGACTGGGGAAAGGATAGGATATAGGGACTAGTCCTCGATCACTGGGGAAAGGATAGGATAGAGGGACTGGTCCTCGATGACTGGGAAAAGGATAGGATAGAGGGACTGGTCCTCGATGACTGGGGAAACGATAGGATAGAGGGACTGGTCCTCGATGACTGGGGAAAGGATAGGATAGGGGGACTGGTCCTCGATGACTGGGGAAAGGATAGAGGGACTGGTCCTCGATGACTGGGGAAAGAATATGATAGTGGGACTGGTCCTCGATGACTGGGGAAATGATAGGATAGAGGGACTGGTCCTCGATGACTGGGGAAAGGATAGTATAGAGGGACTGGTCCTCGATGACCGGGGAAAGGATAGGATAGAGGGACTAGTCCTTGATGACTTGGGAAAGGATAGGATTTGGGGACTGGTCCTCGATGACTGGGGAAAGGATTGTTAGAGAGGGACTGGTCCTCGATGACCGGGGAAAGGATAGGATAGAGGGACTGGTCCTCGATGACTGGGGAAAGCATAGGATAGAGGGACTGGTCCTCTATGACTGGGGAAAGGATAGGATAGAGGGACTGGTCCTCGATGACTGGGGAAAGGATAGGATAGAGGGACTGGTACTCGATTACTGGGGAAAGGATAGGATAGAGGGACTGGTCTTCGATGACTGGGGAAAGGATAGGCTAGAGGGACTGGTCCTCAATGACTGGGGAAAGGATAGGATAGAGGGACTGGTCCTCAATGAATGGGGAAAGCATAGGATAGGGGGACTGGTCCTCGATGACTGGGGAAAGGATACGATAGGGGGACTGGTCCTCGATGACTGGGGAAAGCATTGGATAGGGGGACTGGTCCTCGATGACTGGGGAAAGCATAGGATAGGGGGACTGGTCCTCTATGACTGGGGAAAGGATAGGATAGGGGGACTGGTCCTTGATGACTGGGGAAAGGATAGTATATAGGGACTGGTCCTCGATGACTGGGGAAACGATAGGATAGAGGGACTGGTCCTCGATGACTGGGAAAAGGATAGGATAGAGGGACTGGTCCTCGATGACTGGGGAAAGAAGAGGATAGAGGGACTAGTCGTCGATGACTGGGAAAAGGATAGAGGGACTGGTCCTCGATGACTGGCGAAAGGATAGGATAGGGGGACTGGTCCTCGATGACCGGGGAAAGGATAGGATAGAGGGACTGGTCCTCGATGACTGGGGAAAGGATAGGATAGAGGGACTGGTCCTCGATGACTGGGGAAAGGATAGGATAGGGGGACTGGCACTCGATGACCGGGGAAAGGATAGGATAGAGGGACTGGTCCTCGATGACTGGGGAAATCATAGGATAGAGGGACTGGTCCTCGATGACTGGGGAAAGGATAGTATAGAGGGACTGGTCCTCGATGACCGGGGAAAGGATAGGATAGAGGGACTGGTCCTCGATGACTGGGGAAATGGTAGGATAGAGGGACTGGTCCTCGATGACTGGGGAAAGGATAGGATAGGGGGTACTGGTCCTCGATGACTGGGGAAAGGATAGGATATAGGGACTGGTCCTCGATGACTGGGGAAACGATAGGATAGAGGGACTGGTCCTCGATGACTGGGGAAAAGGATAGGATAGAGGGACTGGTCCTCGATGACTGGGGAAAGAAGAGGATAGAGGGACTGGTCCTCTATGACTGGGGAAAGGATAGGGGGACTGGTCCTCGATGACTGGGGAAAGGATAGGATAGAGGCACTGGTCCTCGATGACCGGGGAAAGGATAGGATAGAGGGACTGGTCCTCGATGCCTGGGGAAAGGATAGGATAGAGGGACTGGTCCTCGATGACTGGGGAAAGGATAGGATAGGGGGACTGGTCCTCGATGACTGGGGAAATGATAGGATAGAGGGACTGGTCCTCGATGACTGGGGAAAGGATAGTATAGAGGGACTGGTCCTCGATGACCGGGGAAAGGATAGGATAGAGGGACTGGTCCTCGATGACTGGGGAAATGATAGGATAGAGGGACTGGTCCTCGATGACTGGGGAAAGGATAGGATAGGGGTCTGGTCCTCGATGACTGGGGAAAGGATAGGATATAGGGACTGGTCCTCGATGACTGGGAAAGGATAGGATAGAGGGACTGGTCCTCGATGACTGGGGAAAGAAGAGGATAGAGGGACTAGTCCTCAATGCCTGGGAAAAGGATAGAGGGACTGGTCCTCGATGACTGGGGAAAGGATAGGATAGGGGGACTGGTCCTCGATGACCGGGGAAAGGATAGGATAGAGGGACTGGTCCTCGATGACTGTGGAAAGGATAGGTTAGGGGGACTGGTCCTCGATGACTGGGGAAAGGATAGGATATAGGGACTGGTCCTCGATGACTGGGGAAAGGATAGGATAGAGGGACTGGTCCTCGATGACTGGGAAAGGATAGGATAGAGGGACTGGTCCTCGATGACTGGAGAAAGCATAGGATAGATGGACTGGTCCTCGATGACTGGGGAAAGGATAGAGGGACTGGTCCTCGATGACTGGGGAAAGGATAGGATAGGGGGACTGGTCCTCGATGACTGGGGAAAGGATAGGATAGAGGGACTGGTCCTCGATGACTGGGGAAAGGATAGGATAGAGGGACTGGTCCTCGATGACTGGGGAAAGGATAGGATAGGGGGACTGGTCCTCGCTGATTGGAGAAACGATAGGATAGAGGGACTGGTCCTCGATGACTGGGGAAAGGATAGGATAGGGGGACTGGTCCTCGATGACTGGGGAAAGGATAGGATAGAGGGACTGGTCCTCGATGACTGGGGAAAGGATAGGATAGAGGGACTGGTCCTCGATGACTGGGGAAAGGATAGAGGGACTGGTCCTCAATGACTGGGGAAAGGATAGGATAGGGGGACTGGTCCTTGATGACTGGGGAAAGGATAGGATAGAGGGACTGGTCCTCGATGACTGGGGAAAGGATAGAGGGACTGGTCCTCGATGACTGGGGAAAAGATAGAGGGACTGGTCCTCGATGACTGGGGAAAGGATAGGATAGGGGGACATGTCCTCGATGACTGGGGAAAGGATAGGATAGAGGCACTGGTCCTAGATGACTGGGGAAAGGATAGGATAGAGGGACTGGTACTCGATGACTGGGGAAAGGATAGGATAGAGGGACTGGTCCTCGATGACTGGGAAATAATAGGATAGAGGGACTGGTCCTCGATGACTGAGAAAAGGATAGGATAGGGGGACTGGTCCTCTCTGACTGGGGAAAGTATAGGATAGGGGGACTGGTCCTTTATGACTGGGGAAAGGATATTATAGGGGGACTGGTCCTCAATGACTGGGGAAAGGATAGGATAGGGGGACTGGTCCTCGATGACTGGGGAAAGGATAGGATAGAGGGACTGGTCCTTGATGACTGGGGAAAGGATAGGATTAGGGGGACTGGTCCTCGATGACTGGGGAAAGGATAGGATATAGGGACTGGTCCTCGATGACTGGGGAAAGGATAGGATAGAGGGACTGTTCCTCGATGACTGGGAAAAGGATAGGATAGAGGGACTGGTCCTCGATGACAGGAGAAAGGAATAGGATAGATAGACTGGTCCTCGATGACTGGGGAAAGGATAGAGGGACTGGTCCTCGATGACTGGGGAAAGATTAGGATAGGGGGACTGGTCCTCGATGACCTGGGGAAAGGATAGGATAGAGGGACTGGTCCTCGATGACTGGGGAAAGGATAGGATAGAGAGGACTGGTCCTCGATGACTGGGGAAAGGATAGGATAGGGGGACTGGTCCTCGCTGATTGGAGAAACGATAGGATAGTGGGACTGGTCCTCGATGACTGGGGAAAGGATAGGATAGGGGGACTGGTCCTCAATGACTGGGGAAAGCATAGGATAGAGGGACTGGTCCTCTATGACTGGGGAAAGAATAATATAGGGTGACTGGTCCTCGATGACTGGGGAAAGGATAGGATAGGGGGACTGGTCCTCAATGACTGGGGAAAGGATAGGATAGAGGGACTGGTCCTTGATGACTGGGGAAAGGATAGGATAGGGGACTGGTCCTCGATGACTGGGGAAAGGATAGGATATAGGGACTGGTCCTCGATTACTGGGGAAAGGATAGGATAGAGGGACTGGTCCTCGATGACTGGGAAAAGGATAGGATAGAGGGACTGGTCCTCGATGACTGGGACAAAGGATAGGATAGAGGGACTTGTCCTCAATGACTGGGGAAAGGATAGAGGGACTGGTCCTCGATGACTGGGGAAAGGATGGGATACGGGGACTGGTCCTCGATGACCGGGGAAATGATAGGATAGAGGGACTGGTCCTCGATGACTGGGGAAAGGATAGGATAGAGGTACTGGTCCTTGATGACTTGTGGAAAGGATAGGATAGGGGGACTGGTCCTCGCTGATTGGAGAAACAATAGGATAGAGGGACTGGTCCTCGATGACTGGGGAAATAATAGGATAGGGGGACTGGTCCTCGATGACTGGGGAAAGGATAGGATAGAGGGACTGGTCCTCGATGACTGGGGAAGGATAGGATAGAGGGACTGGTCCTCGATGACTGGGGAAAGGATAGAGGGACTGGTCCTCGATGACTGGGGAAAGGATAGGATAGAGGGACTGGTCCTTGATGACTGGGGAAAGGATAGGATAGAGGGACTGGTCCTCGATGACTGGGGAAAGGATAGGATAGGGGGACTGGTCCTCGATGACTGGGGAAAGGATATTATAGGGGGACTGGTACTCGATGACTGGGGAAAGGATAGGATAGGGGGACTGGTCCTCGATGACTGGGGAGAGGATAGGATAGAGGGACTGGTCCTCGATGACTGGGGAAAGGATAGGATAGAGGGACTGGTCCTCGATGACTGGGAAAGGATAGGATAGAGGGACTGGTCCTCGATGACTGGGGAAAGGATAGGATAGAGGGACTGTTCCTCGATGACTGGGAAAAGGATAGGATAGAGGGACTGGTCCTAGATGACAGCAGAAAGAATAGGATAGATAGACTGGTCCTCGATGACTGGGGAAAGGATAGAGGGACTGGTCCTCGATGACTGGGGAAAGATTAGGATAGGGGGACTGGTCCTCGATGACCGGGGAAAGGATAGGATAGAGGGACTGGTCCTCGATGACTGGGGAAAGGATAGGATAGAGAGACTGGTCCTCGATGACTGGGGAAAGGATAGGATAGGGGGACTGGTCCTCGCTGATTGGAGAAACGATAGGATAGTGGGACTGGTCCTCGATGACTGGGGAAAGGATAGGATAGGGGGACTGGTCCTCAATGACTGGGGAAAGCATAGGATAGAGGGACTGGTCCTCTATGACTGGGGAAAGAATAATATAGGGTGACTGGTCCTCGATGACTGGGGAAAGGATAGGATAGGGGGACTGGTCCTCAATGACTGGGGAAAGGATAGGATAGAGGGACTGGTCCTTGATGACTGGGGAAAGGATAGGATAGGGGACTGGTCCTCGATGACTGGGGAAAGGATAGGATATAGGGACTGGTCCTCGATTACTGGGGAAAGGATAGGATAGAGGGACTGGTCCTCGATGACTGGGAAAAGGATAGGATAGAGGGACTGGTCCTCGATGACTGGACAAAGGATAGGATAGAGGGACTTGTCCTCAATGACTGGGGAAAGGATAGAGGGACTGGTCCTCGATGACTGGGGAAAGGATGGGATACGGGGACTGGTCCTCGATGACCGGGGAAAGGATAGGATAGAGGGACTGGTCCTCGATGACTGGGGAAAGGATAGGATAGAGGTACTGGTCCTTGATGACTTGTGGAAAGGATAGGATAGGGGGACTGGTCCTCGCTGATTGGAGAAACAATAGGATAGAGGGACTGGTCCTCGATGACTGGGGAAATAATAGGATAGGGGGACTGGTCCTCGATGACTGGGGAAAGGATAGGATAGAGGGACTGGTCCTCGATGACTGGGGAAGGATAGGATAGAGGGACTGGTCCTCGATGACTGGGGAAAGGATAGAGGGACTGGTCCTCGATGACTGGGGAAAGGATAGGATAGAGGGACTGGTCCTTGATGACTGGGGAAAGGATAGGATAGAGGGACTGGTCCTCGATGACTGGGGAAAGGATAGGATAGGGGGACTGGTCCTCGATGACTGGGGAAAGGATATTATAGGGGGACTGGTACTCGATGACTGGGGAAAGGATAGGATAGGGGGACTGGTCCTCGATGACTGGGGAGAGGATAGGATAGAGGGACTGGTCCTCGATGACTGGGGAAAGGATAGGATAGAGGGACTTGTCCTCGATGACTGGGAAAGGATAGGATAGAGGGACTGGTCCTCGATGACTGGGGAAAGGATAGAGGGACTGGTCCTCGATGACTGGGGAAAGGATAGGATAGGGGGACTGGTCCTCGATGACTGGGGAAAGGATAGGATAGAGGGACTGGTCTTCGATGACTGGGAAAGGATAGGCTAGAGGGACTGGTCCTCAGTGACTGGGGAAATGATAGGATAGAGGGACTGGTCCTCGATGAATGGGGAAAGCATAGGATAGGGGGACTGGTCCTCGATGACTGGGGAAAGGATAGGATAGGGGGACTGGTCCTCGATGACTGGGGAAAGCATAGGATAGGGGGACTGGTCCTCTATGACTGGGGAAAGGATATTATAGGGGGACTGGTCCTCGATGACTGGGGAAAGGATAGGATAGAGGGACTGGTCCTCGATGACTGGGGAAAGGAGAGGATAGAGGGACTAGTCCTCGATGACTGGGAAAAGGATAGAGGGATTGGTCCTCGATGACTGGGGAAAGGATAGGATAGGGGGACTGGTCCTTGATGACCGGGGAAAAGAAAGGATAGAGGGACTGGTCCTCGATGACTGGGGAAAGGATAGGATAGAGGGACTGGTCCTCGATGACTGGGGAAAGGATAGGAGAGAGGGACTGGTCCTCGATGACTGGGGAAATGATAGGATAGAGAGACTGGTCCTCGATGACTGGGGAAAGCATAGGATAGAGGGACTGGTCCTCAATGACTGGGGAAAGGATAGGATAGAGGGAACGGTCCTCGATGACTGGGGAAAGGATAGGATAGAGGGAATGGTCCTCGATGACTGGGAAAAGGATAGGATAGAGGGACTGGTCCTCGATGACTGGAGAAAGGATAGGATAGAGGGACTGGTCCTCGATGACTGGGGAAAGGATAGAGGGACTGGTCCTCGATGACTGGGGAAAGGATAGGATAGGGGGACTGGTCCTCGATGACCGGGGAAAGGATAGGATAGAGGGAGTGGTCCTCGATGACTGGGGAAAGGATAGGATAGAGGGACTGGTCCTCGATGACTGGGGAAAGGATAGGATAGGGGGACTGGTCCTCAATGACTGGGGAAAGGATAGGATAGAGGGACTGGTCCTCGATGTCTGGGGAAGGATAGGATAGAGGGACTGGTCCTCGATGACTGGGGAAAGGATAGAGGGACTGGTCCTCGATGACTGGGGAAAGGATAGAGGGACTGGTCCTCGATGACTGGTGAAAGGATAGAGGGACTGGTCCTCGATGACTGGGGAAAGGATAGAGGGACTGGTCCTCGATGACTGGGGAAAGGATAGAGGGACTGGTCCTCGATGACTGGGGAAAGGATAGGATAGAGGGACTGGTCCTCGATGACTGGGGAAAGGATAGAGGGACTGGTCCTCGATGACTGGGGAAAGGATAGGATAGGGGGACTGGTCCTCGATGACTGGGGAAAGGATAGGATAGAGGGACTGGTCTTCGATGACTGGGGAAAGGATAGGCTAGAGGATGGTCCTCAATGACTGGGGAAAGGATAGGATAGAGGGACTGGTCCTCGATGAATGGGGAAAGCATAGGATAGGGGGACTGGTCCTCGATGACTGGGGAAAGGATAGGATAGGGGGACTGGTCCTCGATGACTGGGGAAAGCATAGGATAGGGGGACTGGTCCTCTATGACTGGGGAAAGGATATTATAGGGGGACTGGTCCTCGATGACTGGGGAAAGGATAGGATAGAGGGACTGGTCCTCGATGACTGGGGAAAGGAGAGGATAGTGGTAGTAGTCCTCGATGACTGGGAAAAGGATAGAGGGACTGGTCCTCGATGACTGGGGAAAGGATAGGATAGGGGGACTGGTCCTCGATGACCGGGGAAAGGATAGGATAGAGGGACTGGTCCTCGATGACTGGGGAAAGCATAGGATAGAGGGACTGGTCCTCGATGACTCGGGAAAGGATAGGATAGAGGGAATGGTCCTCGATGACTGGGGAAAGGATAGGATAGAGGCACTGGTCCTCGATGACTGGGGAAAGGATAGGATAGAGGGACTGGTCCTCGATGACTGGGGAAAGGATAGGATAGAGGGACTGGTCCTCGATGACTGGAGAAAGGATAGGATAGAGGGACTGGTCCTCGATGACTGGGGAAAGGATAGAGGGAATGGTCCTCGATGACTGGGGAAAGGATAGGATAGGGGGACTGGTCCTCGATGACCGGGGCAAAGGATAGGATAGAGGGATTGGTCCTCGATGACTGGGGAAAGGATAGGATAGATGGACTGGTCCTCGATGACTGGGGAAAGGATAGGATAGGGGGACTGGTCCTCGATGACTGGGGAAAGGATAGGATAGAGGGACTGGTCCTCGATGTACTGGGGAAGGATAGGATAGAGGGACTGGTCCTCGATGACTGGGGAAAGGATAGAGGGACTGGTCCTCGATGACTGGGGAAAGGATAGGATAGGGGGACTGGTCCTCGATGACTGGGGAAAGCATAGGATAGGGGGACTGGTCCTCTATGACTGGGGAAAGGATATTATAGGGGGACTGGTCCTCGATGACTGGGGAAAGGATAGGATAGAGGGACTGGTCCTCGATGACTGGGGAAAGGAGAGGATAGTGGTACTAGTCCTCGATGACTGGGAAAAGGATAGAGGGACTGGTCCTCGATGACTGGGGAAAGGATAGGATAGGGGGACTGGTCCTCGATGACTGGGGAAATGATAGGATAGAGAGACTGGTCCTCGATGACTGGGGAAAGCATAGGATAGAGGGACTGGTCCTCGATGACTCGGGAAAGGATAGGATAGAGGGAATGGTCCTCGATGACTGGGGAAAGGATAGGATAGAGGGCACTGGTCCTCGATGACTGGGGAAAGGATAGGATAGAGGGACTGGTCCTCGATGACTGGGAAAAGGATAGGATAGAGGGACTGGTCCTCGATGACTGGAGAAAGGATAGGATAGAGGGACTGGTCCTCGATGACTGGGGAAAGGATAGAGGGAATGGTCCTCGATGACTGGGGAAAGGATAGGATAGGGGGACTGGTCCTCGATGACTGGGGAAAGGATAGGATAGAGGGACTGGTCCTCGATGACTGGGGAAAGGATAGGATAGAGGGACTGGTCCTCGATGACTGGGGAAAGGATAGGATAGGGGGACTGGTCCTCGATGACTGGGGAAAGGATAGGATAGAGGGACTGGTCCTCGATGACTGGGGAAGGATAGGATAGAGGGACTGGTCCTCGATGACTGGGGAAGATAGGATAGAGGGACTGGTCCTCGATGACTGGGGAAGATAGGATAGAGGGACTGGTCCTCGATGACTGGGGAAAGGATAGGATAGAGGGACTGGTCCTCGATGACTGGGGAAAGGATAGGATAGAGGGACTGGTCCTCGATGACTGGGGAAAGGATAGGATAGGGGACTGGTCCTCGATGACTGGGGAAAGGATAGAGGGACTGGTCCTCGATGACTGGGGAAAGGATAGAGGGACTGGTCCTCGATGACTGGGGAAAGGATAGGATAGGGGGACTGGTCCTTGATGACTGGGGAAAGGATAGGATAGAGGGACTGGTCCTCGATGACTGGGGAAAGGATAGGATAGGGGGACTGGTCCTCGATGACTGGGGAAAGGATAGGATAGAGGGACTGGTCCTCGATGACTGGGGAAAGGATAGGATAGAGGGACTGTTCCTCGATGACTGGGGAAAGCATACGATAGGGGGACTGGTCCTCGATGACTGGGGAAAGGACAGGATAGGGGGACTGGTCCTCGATGACTGGGGAAAGCATAGGATAGGTGGACTGGTCCTCGATGACTGGGGAAAGGATAGTATAGGGGGACTGGTCCTCGATGACTGGGGAAAGGATAGGATAGGGGGACTGGTCCTCGATGACTGTGGAAAGGATAGGATAGAGGGACTGGTCCTCGATGACTGGGGAAAGGATAGGATAGAGGGACTGGTCCTCGATGACTGGGGAAAGGATAGGATAGAGGGACTGGTCCTCAATGACTGGGGAAAGGATAGGATAGAGGGACTGGTCCTCGATGACTGGGGAAAGGGTAGAGGGACTGGTCCTCGATGACTGGGGAAAGGATAGAGGGAATGGTCCTCGATGACTGGGGAAAGGATAGGATAGAGGGACTGGTCCTCGATGACTGGGGAAAGGATAGGATAGAGGGACTGGTCCTCGATGACTGGGGAAAGGATAGAGGGACTGGTCCTCGATGACTGGGGAAAGGATAGAGGGACTGGTCCTCGATGACTGGGGAAAGGATAGGATAGAGGGACTGGTCCTCAATGACTGGGGAAAGGATAGGATAGAGGGACTGGTCCTCGATGACTGGGGAAAGGATAGGATAGAGGGACTGGTCCTTGATGACTGGGGAAAGGATATTATAGAGGGACTGGTCCCCGATGACTGGGGAAAGGTTAGGATAGAGGGACTGGTCCTCCATGACTGGGGAAAGGATAGGATAGATGGACTGGTCCTCGATGACTGGGGAAAGGATAGGATAGAGGGACTGGTCCTCGATGACTGGGGAAAGGATAGGATAGCGAGGACTGGTCCTCGATGGCTGGGGAAAGGATATTATAGAGGGACTGGTCCTCGATGACTGGGGAAAGGATAGGATAGAGGGACCGGTCCTCGATGACTGGGGAAAGGATAGGATAGAGGTACTGGTCCTCGTGGACTGGGGAAAGAATAGGATAGAGGGACTGGTCCTCAATGACTGGGGAAAGGATAGGATAGAGGGACTGGTCCTCGTGGACTGGGGAAAGAATAGGATAGGGAGACTGGTCCTCGATGACTGGGGAAAGGATAGGATAGAGGGACTGGTCCTCAATGACTGGAGAAAGCATAGGATAGGGGGACTGGTCCTCTATGACTGGGGAAAGGATATTATAGGGGGACTGGTCCTCGATGACTGGGGAAAGGATAGGATAGAGGGACTGGTCCTCGATGACTGGGGAAAGGAGAGGATAGAGGGACTAGTCCTCGATGACTGGGAAAAGGATAGAGGGACTGGTCCTCGATGACTGGGGAAAGGATAGGATAGGGGGACTGGTCCTCGATGACCTGGGGAAAGGATAGGATAGGGACTGGTCCTCGATGACTGGGGAAAGGATAGGATAGAGGGACTGGTCCTCGATGACTGGGGAAAGGATAGGAGAGAGGGACTGGTCCTCGATGACTGGGGAAAGGATAGGATAGGGGGACTGGTCCTCGATGACCGGGGAAAGGATAGGATAGAGGGACTGGTCCTCGATGACTGGGGAAAGGATAGGATAGAGGGACTGGTCCTCGATGACTGGGGAAAGGATAGGATAGAGGGACTGGTCCTCGATGACTGGGGAAATGATAGGATAGAGGGACTGGTCCTCGATGACTGGGGAAAGCATAGGATAGAGGGACTGGTCCTCGATGACTCGGGAAAGGATAGGATAGAGGGAATGGTCCTCGATGACTGGGGAAAGGATAGGATAGAGGGCACTGGTCCTCGATGACTGGGGAAAGGATAGGATAGAGGGACTGGTCCTCGATGACTGGGGAAAGGATAGGATAGAGGGACTGGTCCTCGATGACTGGGAAAGGATAGGATAGAGGGACTGGTCCTCGATGACTGGGGAAAGGATAGATAGAGGGACTGGTCCTCGATGACTGGGGAAAGGATAGGATAGGGGACTGGTCCTCGATGACTGGGGAAAGGATAGGATAGAGGGACTGGTCCTCGATGACTGGGGAAGATAGGATAGAGGGACTGGTCCTCGATGACTGGGGAAAGGATAGGATAGAGGGACTGGTCCTCGATGACTGGGGAAAGGATAGGATAGAGGGACTGGTCCTCGATGACTGGGGAAAGGATAGGATAGAGGGACTGGTCCTCGATGACTGGGGAAAGGATAGGATAGGGGACTGGTCCTCGATGACTGGGGAAAGGATAGGATAGAGGGACTGGTCCTCGATGACTGGGGAAAGGATAGAGGGACTGGTCCTCGATGACTGGGGAAAGGATAGGATAGGGGGACTGGTCCTCGATGACTGGGGAAAGGATAGGATAGAGGGACTGGTCCTCGATGACTGGGGAAAGGATAGGATAGGGGGACTGGTCCTCGATGACTGGGGAAAGGATAGGATAGAGGGACTGGTACTCGATGACTGGGGAAAGGATAGGATAGAGGGACTGGTCCTCGATGACTGGGGAAAGGATAGGATAGAGGGACTGGTCCTCGATGACTGGGGAAAGCATACGGATAGGGGGACTGGTCCTCGATGACTGGGGAAAGGATAGGATAGGGGGACTGGTCCTCGATGACTGGGGAAAGCATAGGATAGGGGGACTGGTCCTCGATGACTGGGGAAAGCATAGGATAGGGGGACTGGTCCTCGATGACTGGGGAAAGGATATTATAGGGGGACTGGTCCTCGATGACTGGGGAAAGGATAGGATAGAGAGGACTGGTCCTCGATGACTGGGGAAAGGATAGGATAGAGGGACTGGTCCTCGATGACTGGGGAAAGGATAGGATAGAGGGACTGGTCCTCGATGACTGGGGAAAGGATAGGATAGAGGGACTGGTCCTCGATGACTGGGGAAAGGATAGGATAGAGGGACTGGTCCTCGATGACTGGGGAAAGGATAGGATAGAGGGACTGGTCCTCGATGACTGGGGAAAGGATAGGATAGAGGGACTGGTCCTCGATGACTGGGGAAAGGATAGGATAGGGGACTGGTCCTCGATGACTGGGGAAAGGATAGGATAGAGGGACTGGTCCTCGATGACTGGGGAAAGGATAGGATAGAGGGACTGGTCCTCGATGACTGGGGAAAGGATAGGATAGAGGGGACTGGTCCTCGATGACTGGGGAAAGGAGAGGATAGAGGGACTGGTCCTCGATGACTGGGGAAAGGATAGGATAGGGGACTGGTCCTCGATGACTGGGGAAAGGATAGGATAGGGGGACTGGTCCTCGATGACTGGGGAAAGGATAGGATAGAGGGACTGGTCCTCGATGACTGGGGAAAGGATAGGATAGAGGGACTGGTCCTCGATGACTGGGGAAAGGATAGGATAGAGGGACTGGTCCTCGATGACTGGGGAAAGGATAGGATAGAGGGACTGGTCCTCGATGACTGGGGAAAGGATAGGATAGAGGGACTGGTCCTCGATGACTGGGGAAAGGATAGGATAGAGGGACTGGTCCTCGATGACTGGGGAAAGGATAGGATAGAGGGACTGGTCCTCGATGACTGGGGAAAGGATAGGATAGAGGGACTGGTCCTCGATGACTGGGGAAAGGATAGGATAGAGGGACTGGTCCTCGATGACTGGGGAAAGGATAGGATAGAGGGACTGGTCCTCGATGACTGGGGAAAGGATAGGATAGAGGGACTGGTCCTCGATGACTGGGGAAAGGATAGGATAGAGGGACTGGTCCTCGATGACTGGGGAAAGGATAGGATAGAGGGACTGGTCCTCGATGACTGGGGAAAGGATAGGATAGAGGGACTGGTCCTCGATGACTGGGGAAAGGATAGGATAGAGGGACTGGTCCTCGATGACTGGGAGAAAGGATAGGATAGAGGGACTGGTCCTCGATGACTGGGGAAAGGATAGAGGGACTGGTCCTCGATGACTGGGGAAAGGATAGGATAGGGGGACTGGTCCTCGATGACTGGGGAAAGGATAGGATAGAGGGACTGGTCCTCGATGACTGGGGAAAGGATAGGATAGAGGGACTGGTCCTCGATGACTGGGGAAAGGATAGGATAGAGGGACTGGTCCTCGATGACTGGGGAAAGGATAGGATAGAGGGACTGGTCCTCGATGACTGGGGAAAGGATAGGATAGAGGGACTGGTCCTCGATGACTGGGGAAAGGATAGGATAGAGGGACTGGTCCTCGATGACTGGGGAAAGGATAGGATAGAGGGACTGGTCCTCGATGACTGGGGAAAGGATAGGATAGAGGGACTGGTCCTCGATGACTGGGGAAAGGATAGGATAGAGGGACTGGTCCTCGATGACTGGGGAAAGGATAGGATAGAGGGACTGGTCCTCGATGACTGGGGAAAGGATAGAGGGACTGGTCCTCGATGACTGGGGAAAGGATAGGATAGAGGGACTGGTCCTCGATGACTGGGGAAAGGATAGGATAGAGGGGACTGGTCCTCGATGACTGGGGAAAGGATAGGATAGAGGGACTGGTCCTCGATGACTGGGGAAAGGATAGGATAGAGGGACTGGTCCTCGATGACTGGGGAAAGGATAGGATAGAGGGACTGGTCCTCGATGACTGGGGAAAGGATAGGATAGAGGGACTGGTCCTCGATGACTGGGGAAAGGATAGGATAGAGGGACTGGTCCTCGATGACTGGGAAAGGATAGAGGGACTGGTCCTCGATGACTGGGGAAAGATAGGATAGAGGGACTGGTCCTCGATGACTGGGGAAAGGATAGGATAGGGGGACTGGTCCTCGATGACTGGGGAAAGGATAGGATAGGGGGACTGGTCCTCGATGACTGGGGAAAGCATAGGATAGGGGGACTGGTCCTCGATGACTGGGGAAAGGATAGGATAGGGGGACTGGTCCTCGATGACTGGGGAAAGGATAGGATAGAGGGACTGGTCCTCGATGACTGGGGAAAGGATAGGATAGAGGGACTGGTCCTCGATGACTGGGGAAAGATAGGATAGAGGGACTGGTCCTCGATGACTGGGGAAAGGATAGGATAGAGGGACTGGTCCTCGATGACTGGGGAAAGGATAGGATAGAGGGACTGGTCCTCGATGACTGGGGAAAGGATAGGATAGAGGGACTGGTCCTCGATGACTGGGGAAAGGATAGGATAGAGGGACTGGTCCTCGATGACTGGGGAAAGGATAGGATAGAGGGACTGGTCCTCGATGACTGGGGAAAGGATAGGATAGAGGGACTGGTCCTCGATGACTGGGGAAAGGATAGGATAGAGGGACTGGTCCTCGATGACTGGGGAAAGGATAGGGACTGGTCCTCGATGACTGGGAAAGATAGAGGGACTGGTCCTCGATGACTGGGGAAAGGATAGGATAGAGGGACTGGTCCTCGATGACTGGGGAAAGGATAGGATAGAGGGACTGGTCCTCGATGACTGGGGAAAGGATAGGATAGAGGGACTGGTCCTCGATGACTGGGGAAAGGATAGGATAGAGGGACTGGTCCTCGATGACTGGGGAAAGGATAGGATAGAGGGACTGGTCCTCGATGACTGGGGAAAGGATAGGATAGAGGGACTGGTCCTCGATGACTGGGGAAAGGATAGGATAGGGGGACTGGTCCTCGATGACTGGGGAAAGGATAGGATAGAGGGACTGGTCCTCGATGACTGGGGAAAGGATAGGATAGGGGGACTGGTCCTCGATGACTGGGGAAAGGATAGGATAGAGGGGACTGGTCCTCGATGACTGGGGAAAGGATAGGATAGAGGGACTGGTCCTCGATGACTGGGGAAAGGATAGGATAGAGGGACTGGTCCTCGATGACTGGGAAGATAGGATAGAGGGACTGGTCCTCGATGACTGGGGAAAGGATAGGATAGAGGGACTGGTCCTCGATGACTGGGGAAAGGATAGGATAGAGGGACTGGTCCTCGATGACTGGGGAAAGGATAGGATAGAGGGACTGGTCCTCGATGACTGGGGAAAGGATAGGATAGAGGGACTGGTCCTCGATGACTGGGGAAAGGATAGGATAGAGGGACTGGTCCTCGATGACTGGGGAAAGGATAGGATAGAGGGACTGGTCCTCGATGACTGGGGAAAGGATAGGATAGAGGGACTGGTCCTCGATGACTGGGGAAAGGATAGGATAGAGGGACTGGTCCTCGATGACTGGGGAAAGGATAGGATAGAGGGACTGGTCCTCGATGACTGGGGAAAGGATAGGATAGAGGGACTGGTCCTCGATGACTGGGAAAGGATAGGATAGAGGGACTGGTCCTCGATGACTGGGGAAAGGATAGGATAGAGGGACTGGTCCTCGATGACTGGGGAAAGGATAGAGGGACTGGTCCTCGATGACTGGGGAAAGGATAGGATAGGGGACTGGTCCTCGATGACTGGGGAAAGGATAGGATAGAGGGACTGGTCCTCGATGACTGGGGAAAGGATAGGATAGAGGGACTGGTCCTCGATGACTGGGGAAAGGATAGGATAGAGGGACTGGTCCTCGATGACTGGGGAAAGGATAGGATAGAGGGACTGGTCCTCGATGACTGGGGAAAGGATAGGATAGAGGGACTGGTCCTCGATGACTGGGGAAAGGATAGGATAGAGGGACTGGTCCTCGATGACTGGGGAAAGGATAGGATAGAGGGACTGGTCCTCGATGACTGGGGAAGATAGGATAGAGGGACTGGTCCTCGATGACTGGGGAAAGGATAGGATAGGGGGACTGGTCCTTGATGACTGGGGAAAGGATAGGATAGAGGGACTGGTCCTCGATGACTGGGGAAAGGATAGGATAGGGGGACTGGTCCTCGATGACTGGGGAAAGGATAGGATAGAGGGACTGGTCCTCGATGACTGGGGAAAGGATAGGATAGAGGGACTGGTCCTCGATGACTGGGGAAAGGATAGGATAGAGGGACTGGTCCTCGATGACTGGGGAAAGCATAGGATAGGGGGACTGGTCCTCGATGACTGGGGAAAGGATAGGATAGGGGGACTGGTCCTCGATGACTGGGGAAAGCATAGGATAGGGGGACTGGTCCTCGATGACTGGGGAAAGCATAGGATAGGGGGACTGGTCCTCGATGACTGGGGAAAGGATAGTATAGGGGGACTGGTCCTCGATGACTGGGGAAAGGATAGGATAGAGGGACTGGTCCTCGATGACTGGGGAAAGGATAGGATAGAGGGACTGGTCCTCGATGACTGGGGAAAGAATAGGATAGAGGGACTGGTCCTCGATGACTGGGGAAAGGATAGGATAGAGGGACTGGTCCTCGATGACTGGGGAAAGGATAGGATAGAGGGACTGGTCCTCGATGACTGGGGAAAGGATAGGATAGAGGGACTGGTCCTCGATGACTGGGGAAAGGATAGGATAGAGGGACTGGTCCTCGATGACTGGGGAAAGGATAGGATAGAGGGACTGGTCCTCGATGACTGGGGAAAGGATAGGATAGAGGGACTGGTCCTCGATTGACTGGAGGATAGGATAGAGGGACTGGTCCTCGATGACTGGGGAAAGGATAGGATAGAGGGACTGGTCCTCGATGACTGGGGAAAGGATAGGATAGAGGGACTGGTCCTCGATGACTGGGGAAAGGATAGGATAGAGGGACTGGTCCTCGATGACTGGGGAAAGGATAGGATAGAGGGACTGGTCCTCGATGACTGGGGAAAGGATAGGATAGAGGGACTGGTCCTCGATGACTGGGGAAAGGATAGGATAGAGGGACTGGTCCTCGAATGACTGGGGAAAGGATAGGATAGAGGGACTGGTCCTCGATGACTGGGGAAAGGATAGGATAGAGGGACTGGTCCTCGATGACTGGGGAAAGGATAGGATAGAGGGACTGGTCCTCGATGACTGGGGAAAGGATAGGATAGAGGGACTGGTCCTCGATGACTGGGGAAAGGATAGGATAGAGGGACTGGTCCTCGATGACTGGGGAAAGGATAGGATAGAGGGACTGGTCCTCGATGACTGGGGAAAGGATAGGATAGAGGGACTGGTCCTCGATGACTGGGGAAAGGATAGGATAGAGGGACTGGTCCTCGATGACTGGGGAAAGGATAGGATAGAGGGACTGGTCCTCGATGACTGGGGAAAGGATAGGATAGAGGGACTGGTCCTCGATGACTGGGGAAAGGATAGGATAGAGGGACTGGTCCTCGATGACTGGGGAAAGGATAGGATAGAGGGACTGGTCCTCGATGACTGGGGAAAGGATAGGATAGAGGGACTGGTCCTCGATGACTGGGGAAAGGATAGGATAGAGGGACTGGTCCTCGATGACTGGGGAAAGGATAGGATAGAGGGACTGGTCCTCGATGACTGGGGAAAGGATAGGATAGAGGGACTGGTCCTCGATGACTGGGGAAAGGATAGGATAGAGGGACTGGTCCTCGATGACTGGGGAAAGGATAGGATAGGGGGACTGGTCCTCGATGACTGGGGAAAGGATAGGATAGAGGGACTGGTCCTCGATGACTGGGGAAAGGATAGGATAGAGGGACTGGTCCTCGATGACTGGGGAAAGGATAGGATAGGGGACTGGTCCTCGATGACTGGGGAAAGGATAGGATAGAGGGACTGGTCCTCGATGACTGGGGAAAGGATAGGATAGGGGGACTGGTCCTCGATGACTGGGGAAAGGATAGGATAGAGGGACTGGTCCTCGATGACTGGGGAAAGGATAGGATAGAGGGACTGGTCCTCGATGACTGGGGAAAGGATAGGATAGGGGGACTGGTCCTCGATGACTGGGGAAAGGATAGGATAGAGGGACTGGTCCTCGATGACTGGGGAAAGGATAGGATAGAGGGACTGGTCCTCGATGACTGGGGAAAGGATAGGATAGAGGGACTGGTCCTCGATGACTGGGGAAAGGATAGGATAGAGGGACTGGTCCTCGATGACTGGGGAAAGGATAGGATAGAGGGACTGGTCCTCGATGACTGGGGAAAGGATAGGATAGAGGGACTGGTCCTCGATGACTGGGGAAAGGATAGGATAGAGGGACTGGTCCTCGATGACTGGGGAAAGGATAGGATAGAGGGACTGGTCCTCGATGACTGGGGAAAGGATAGGATAGAGGGACTGGTCCTCGATGACTGGGGAAAGGATAGGATAGAGGGACTGGTCCTCGATGACTGGGGAAAGGATAGAGGGACTGGTCCTCGATGACTGGGGAAAGGATAGGATAGAGGGACTGGTCCTCGATGACTGGGGAAAGGATAGGATAGAGGGACTGGTCCTCGATGACTGGGGAAAGGATAGGATAGAGGGACTGGTCCTCGATGACTGGGGAAAGGATAGGATAGAGGGACTGGTCCTCGATGACTGGGGAAAGGATAGGATAGAGGGACTGGTCCTCGATGACTGGGGAAAGGATAGGATAGAGGGACTGGTCCTCGATGACTGGGGAAAGGATAGGATAGAGGGACTGGTCCTCGATGACTGGGGAAAGGATAGGATAGGGGACTGGTCCTCGATGACTGGGGAAAGGATAGGATAGAGGGACTGGTCCTCGATGACTGGGGAAAGGATAGGATAGAGGGACTGGTCCTCGATGACTGGGGAAAGGATAGGATAGAGGGACTGGTCCTCGATGACTGGGGAAAGGATAGGATAGAGGGACTGGTCCTCGATGACTGGGGAAAGGATAGGATAGAGGGACTGGTCCTCGATGACTGGGGAAAGGATAGGATAGAGGGACTGGTCCTCGATGACTGGGGAAAGGATAGGATAGAGGGACTGGTCCTCGATGACTGGGGAAAGGATAGGATAGAGGGACTGGTCCTCGATGACTGGGGAAAGGATAGGATAGAGGGACTGGTCCTCGATGACTGGGGAAAGGATAGGATAGAGGGACTGGTCCTCGATGACTGGGGAAAGGATAGGATAGAGGGACTGGTCCTCGATGACTGGGGAAAGGATAGGATAGAGGGACTGGTCCTCGATGACTGGGGAAAGGATAGGATAGAGGGACTGGTCCTCGATGACTGGGGAAAGGATAGGATAGAGAGACTGGTCCTCGATGACTGGGGAAAGGAGAGGATAGAGGGACTGGTCCTCGATGACTGGAGAAAGGATAGGATAGAGGGACTGGTCCTCAATGACTGGGGAAAGGATAGGATAGAGGGACTGGTACTCGATGACTGGGGTAAGGATAGGATAGAGGGACTGGTCCTCGGTGACCGGGGAAAGGATAGGATAGAGGGACTGGTCCTCGATGACTGGGGAAAGGATAGGATAGAGGGAATGGTCCTCGATGACTGGGGAAAGGATAGAGGGACTGGTCCTCGATGACTGGGGAAAGGATAGGATAGAGGGACTGGTCCTCGATGACTGGGGAAAGGATAGGATAGAGGGACTTTGACCAAATGTACAAAGACCTGAAATGACACAGGAAAATACACACCTCAGGGAAAAAGCTAATGGATTTTCTAAAACATAAATAACCCCTTCAGAAGACAGAAAGACATGTCAGTTTCCTCTCATCACTTCGATGACTTCAGACAGGCGTTTGAAACAGATTTCTAGCAAAGCATTCACTCTCCACAGATAAATATGGATTGGAAAGATTAAACACATACCCCCCCCCTGTCCTACCTCTGTCCCTAGACAGTAGTTTTATCAGGATAGAATTACATGCTCCATCATATACTGTATGGCACCCCCCACCCCTGCACCATTCACATTAGTGGATTATCTTCAGTGTAGTGTGGTTCGGGGAACGTTTACAAACATTATGTAAAGAAGCTGTATGTAGACACAGGTATTAAAGGGACACAGCCTGGAGCTCTGTCTCTCTGTCTCTCTATCTCTCTGTCTTTCTCTGTCTCTCACTCTCTCTCCCTCTCTGTCTCTCTCGCTCTATCTTTCTCTTTCTCTCACTTCCTCACTCTCTCACCCTCTGTCTCTCTCTCTCGCTCTCTCTCTGTCTTTCTCTCTCTCTGTCGGTCTCTCTGTCTCTCTCTCTCTCTCTCTCTCTCTCTCTCTCTCTCGCTCTCTCTTTCTCTGTCTTTCTCTCTCTCTCTGTCTCTCTCCGTCTCTCACTTCCTCACTCTCTCTCCCTCTCTCCCTTTCTCTCTCTCTCTCCCTCTCTCCACCCTCTCTCTCTCTTTGTCATTCTCTCCTTCTGTCGGTCTCTCTCTCTCTTTCTGTCTTTCTCTCCTTCTGTCTGTCTCTCTCTCTCTCTCTCTCAATTTTTCAATTCAATTCAAGGGCTTTATTGGCATGGGAAACATGTGTTAACATTGCCAAAGCAAGTGAGGTAGATAATATATAAAGTGAAATAAACAATAAAAATTAACAGTAAACATTACATCTCTCTCTCTCTCTTTGACTCGCTGTCTCTCTCTCACTGTCTCTCTTTCTATATCTTTCTCTATCTCTCTGTCTCTCTCTCTCTCAATTAAATTAAATTAAATTCAATGCAATTCAATTCATGGGCTTTATTGGCATGGCAAACATGTGTTAACATTGCCAAAGCAAGTGAGGTAGATAATATATAAAGTGAATATATAAAGTGAAAAACAATAAAAATTAACAGTAAACATTACACATACAGAAGTTTCAAAACAATAAAGACATTACAAATGTCATATTAAATATATATACAGTGTTTTAACAATGTACAAATGGTTAAAGGACACAAGATAAAATAAATAAGCATAAATATGGGTTGTATTTACAATGGTGTTTGTTCTTCACTGGTTGCCCTTTTCTCGTGGCAACAGGTCACAAATCTTGCTGCTGTGATGACACACTGTGGAATTTCACTCAGTAGATATGGGAGTTTTTCAAAATTGGATTTGTTTTCGAATTCTTTGTGGATCTGTGTAATCTGAGGGAAATATGTCTCTCTAATATGGCCATACATTGGGCAGGAGGTTAGGAAGTGCAGCTCAGTTTCCACCTCATTTTGTGGGCAGTGAGCACATAGCCTGTCTTCTCTTGAGAGCCATGTCTGCCTACGGCGGCCTTTCTCAATAGCAAGGCTATGCTCACTGAGTCTGTACATAGTCAAAGCTTTCCTTAATTTTGGGTCAGTCACAGTGGTCAGGTATTCCGCCGCTGTGTACTCTCTGTGTAGGGCCAAAAAGCATTCTAGTTTGCTCTGTTTTTTTGTTAATTCTTTCCAATGTGTCAAGTAATTATCTTTTTGTTTTCTCATGATTTGGTTGGGTCTAATTGTGCTGTTGTCCTGGGGCTCTGTAGGGTGTGTTTGTGTTTGTGAACAGAGCCCCAGGACCAGCTTGCTTAGGGGACTCTTCTCCAGGTTCATCTCTCTGTAGGTGATGGCTTTGTTATGGAAAGTTTGGGACTCGCTTCATTTTAGGTGGTTATAGAATTTAACGGCTCTTTTCTGGATTTTGATAATTAGTGGGTATCGGCCTAATTCTGCTCTGCATGCATTATTTGGTGTTCTACGTTGTACACTGAGGATATTTTTGCAGAATTCTGCGTGCAGAGTCTCAATTTGGTGTTTTTCCCATTTTATGAAGTCTTGGTTGGTGAGCGGACCCCAGACCTCACAACCATAAAGGGCAATGGGCTCTATGACTGATTCAAGTATTTTTAGCAAAAACCTAATTGGTATGTTGAAATGTATGTTCCTTTTGATGGCATAGAATGCCCTTCTTGCCTTGTCTCTCAGATCATTCACAGCTTTGTGGAAGTTACCTGTGGCGCTGATGTTTAGGCCAAGGTATGTATAGTTTTTTGTGTGCTCTAGGGCAACAGTGTCCAGATGGAATTTGTATTTGTGGTCCTGGTGACTGGACCTTTTTTGGAACACCATTATTTTGGTCTTACTGAGATTTACTGTCAGGGCCCAGGTCTGACAGAATCTGTGCATAAGATCTAGGTGCTGCTGTAGTCCCTCCTTGGTTGGTGACAGAAGCACCAGATCATCAGCAAACAGTAGACATTTGACTTCGGATTCTAGCAGGGGGAGGCCGGGTGCTGCAGACTTTTCTAGTGCCCGCGCCAATTCGTTGATATATACAGTGCCTTGCGAAAGTATTCGGCCCCCTTGAACTTTGCGACCTTTTGCCACATTTCATGCTTCAAACATAAAGATATAAAACTGTATTTTTTGTGAAGAATCAACAACAAGTGGGACACAATCATGAAGTGGAACGACATTTATTGGATATTTCAAACTTTTTTAACAAATCAAAAACTGAAAAATTGGGCGTGCAAAATTATTCAGCCCCCTTAAGTTAATACTTTGTAGCGCCACCTTTTGCTGCGATTACAGCTGTAAGTCGCTTGGGGTATGTCTCTATCAGTTTTGCACATTGAGAGACTGACATTTTTGCCCATTCCTCCTTGCAAAACAGCTCGAGCTCAGTGAGGTTGGATGGAGAGCATTTGTGAACAGCAGTTTTCAGTTCTTTCCACAGATTCTCGATTGGATTCAGGTCTGGACTTTGACTTGGCCATTCTAACACCTGGATATGTTTATTTTTGAACCATTCCATTGTAGATTTTGCTTTATGTTTTGGATCATTGTCTTGTTGGAAGACAAATCTCCGTCCCAGTCTCAGGTCTTTTGCAGACTCCATCAGGTTTTCTTCCAGAATGGTCCTGTATTTGGCTCCATCCATCTTCCCATCAATTTTAACCATCTTCCCTGTCCCTGCTGAAGAAAAGCAGGCCCAAACCATGATGCTGCCACCACCATGTTTGACAGTGGGGATGGTGTGTTCAGCTGTGTTGCTTTTACGCCAAACATAACGTTTTGCATTGTTGCCAAAAAGTTCAATTTTGGTTTCATCTGACCAGAGCACCTTCTTCCACATGTTTGGTGTGTCTCCCAGGTGGCTTGTGGCAAACTTTAAACAACACTTTTATGGATATCTTTAAGAAATGGCTTTCTTCTTGCCAGTCTTCCATAAAGGCCAGATTTGTGCAATATACAACTGATTGTTGTCCTATGGACAGAGTCTCCCACCTCAGCTGTATATCTCTGCAGTTCATCCAGAGTGATCATGGGCCTCTTGGCTGCATCTCTGATCAGTCTTCTCCTTGTATGAGCTGAAAGTTTAGAGGGACGGCCAGGTCTTGGTAGATTTGCAGTGGTCTGATACTCCTTCCATTTCAATATTATCGCTTGCACAGTGCTCCTTGGGATGTTTAAAGCTTGGGAAATCTTTTTGTATCCAAATCCGGCTTTAAACTTCTTCACAACAGTATCTCGGACCTGCCTGGTGTGTTCCTTGTTCTTCATGATGCTCTTTGCGCTTTTAACGGACCTCTGAGACTATCACAGTGCAGGTGCATTTATACGGAGACTTGATTACACACAGGTGGATTGTATTTATTATCATTAGTCATTTAGGTCAACATTGGATCATTCAGAGATCCTCACTGAACTTCTGGAGGGAGTTTGCTGCACTGAAAGTAAAGGGGCTGAATAATTTTGCACGCCCAATTTTTCAGTTTTTGAGTTGTTAAAAAAGTTTGAAATATCTAATAAATGTCGTTCCACTTCATGATTGTGTCCCACTTGTTGTTGATTCTTCACAAAAAAATACAGTTTTATATCTTTATGTTTGAAGCCTGAAATGTGGCAAAAGGTCGCAAAGTTCAAGGGGGCCGAATACTTTCGCAAGGCACTGTATGTTGAAGAGGGTGGGGCTTAAGCTGCATCCCTGTCTAACCCCACAACCCTGTGTGAAGAAATGTGTGTGTGTTTTGCCAATTTTAACCGCACACTTGTTGTTTGTGTACATGGATTTTATAATGTCGTATGTTTTACCCCCAACACCACTTTCCATCAGTTTGTATAGCAGACCCTCATGCCAAATTGAGTCGAAGGCTTTTTTGAAATCAACAAAGCATGAGAAGACTTTGCTTTTTTTTTGTTGGTTTGTTTGGTTGTCAATTAGGGTGTGCAGGGTGACTGTCTTTCTCTGTCTCTCTCTCTTTCTTTCTCTCCTTCTGTGAGTCTCTCTCTCTCTATCTCTGTCTTTCTCTCTCTATCTCTCTCTGTCTCTCTGTCTCTCTCTTTCTTTATCTTTCTCTATCTCTCTGTCTCTCTCTCTCTCTCTCTGTCTCTCTCTCTTTGACTCGCTGTCTCTCTCTCACTGTCTCTCTTTCTTTATCTTGCTCTATCTCTCTATCTCTCTCTCTTTCTCTGTCTTTCTCTGTCTCTCTCTCTTTCTTTCTCTCCTTCTGTCGGTCTCTCTCTCTATCTCTGTCTTTCTCTCTATCTCTCTCTCTCTCTCTCTCTGTCTCTCTCTCTTTGACTCGCTGTCTCTCTCACACTGTCTCTCTTTCTGTATCTTTCTCTATCTCTCTGTCTCTCTCTCTCTCTCTCTCTCTCTCTCTCTTTCTTCATCTCCTTCTCTCTTGGGGGCAGAAAAATATTTGTTAGAATACACAAGCTCTGCCCTTTATTTGTATGGTGTGATTCAGAGGTGTGAAGATGCTAAAGAGTGATCCAGGACCATTCTTTCGGCAGAGTGTTTGTTGCCACAAGCAGCCCAGTGGTCATACATCTGTTTTAGAGATGAAGCTCTGATCAAAGGGCCAAACATGGAAGAGACCTTTTTTCTCTTCCTCCTCCTCCTCTTTCTTTTTCTCTTTCTTGAAGTTTAAAGAATGCGGAGCGGTTTCCAGGGGATACGAATGAAATGCTTTGGGCAGCGCAGTGCTGGGATGAATGGAAGGAGAGGGGAGGAACGGAGGAGAGGGGAGGAATGGAGGAGAAGAGCAAGTTGAAGGTTGGGGTTCTGAAGAGACATTCCCCTTTAGCTTTGGGACTCACCAGGACCTCTAACGATCATACAAAGGAAATAAGTGACAGGGGTAAAAATCAGCCAGGGGTGTCTCCCTGACCCGTCCTCCCAGCCCTCCTGCAATGACGGTTGTTTATTAATAAAAACCGGCTGAAGCCCCTGCATGACCTTTTAACCTAACTGGGTCTCTGAGAAATGGGTCGTGCAAATATTTCCCTTTCATTCTGAGAGGCACAGTGCATCCAAAACTCCATCCAACCAAAACAGGCAAAACTCCATTCAACCATAACAGGCAAAACTCCATCCAACCAAAACAGGCAAAACTCCATCCAACCATAACAGGCAAAACTCCATCCAGCCAAAACAGGCAAAACTCCATCCAGCCAAAACAGGCAAAACTCCATCCAGCCATAACAGGCAAAACTCCATCCAACCAAAACAGGCAAAACTCCATCCAACCAAAACAGGCAAAACTCCATCCAACCAAAACAGGCAAAACTCCATCCAGCCAAAACAGGCAAAACTCCATCCAAACATAACAGGCAAAACTCCATCCAACCAAAACAGGCAAAACTCCATCCAACCATAACAGGCAAAACTCCATCCAACCAAAACAGGCAAAACTCCATCCAACCAAAACAGGCAAAACTCCATCCAACCAAAACAGGCAAAACTCCATCCAACCAAAACAGGCAAAACTCCATCCAACCAAAACAAGCAAAACTCCATCCAACCATAACAGGGAAAACTCCATCCAGCCAAAACAGGCAAAACTCCATCCAGCCAAAACAGGCAAAACTCCATCCAGCCAAAACAGGCAAAACTCCATCCAGCCAAAACAGGCAAAACTCCATCCAGCCAAAACAGGCAAAACTCCATCCAGCCAAAACAGGCAAAACTCCATCCAACCAAAACAGGCAAAACTCCATCCAGCCAAAACAGGCAAAACTCCATCCAACCAAAACAAGCAAAACTCCATCCAACCAAAACAGGCAAAACTCCATCCAACCATAACAGGCAAAACTCCATCCAGCCAAAACAGGCAAAACTCCATCCAGCCAAAACAGGCAAAACTCCATCCAGCCATAACAGGCAAAACTCCATCCAACCAAAACAGGCAAAACTCCATCCAACCAAAACAGGCAAAACTCCATCCAACCAAAACAGGCAAAACTCCATCCAGCCAAAACAGGCAAAACTCCATCCAAACATAACAGGCAAAACTCCATCCAACCAAAACAGGCAAAACTCCATCCAACCATAACAGGCAAAACTCCATCCAACCAAAACAGGCAAAACTCCATCCAACCAAAACAGGCAAAACTCCATCCAACCAAAACAGGCAAAACTCCATCCAACCAAAACAGGCAAAACTCCATCCAACCAAAACAAGCAAAACTCCATCCAACCATAACAGGGAAAACTCCATCCAGCCAAAACAGGCAAAACTCCATCCAGCCAAAACAGGCAAAACTCCATCCAGCCAAAACAGGCAAAACTCCATCCAGCCAAAACAGGCAAAACTCCATCCAGCCAAAACAGGCAAAACTCCATCCAGCCAAAACAGGCAAAACTCCATCCAACCAAAACAGGCAAAACTCCATCCAGCCAAAACAGGCAAAACTCCATCCAACCAAAACAAGCAAAACTCCATCCAACCAAAACAGGCAAAACTCCATCCAACCAAAACAGGCAAAACTCCATCCAGCCAAAACAGGCAAAACTCCATCCAGCCATAACAGGCAAAACTCCATCCAACCAAAACAGGCAAAACTCCATCCAACCAAAACAGGCAAAACTCCATCAAACCAAAACAGGCAAAACTCAATCCAGCCAAAACAGGCAAAACTCCATCCAAACATAACAGGCAAAACTCCATCCAACCAAAACAGGCAAAACTCCATCCAACCAAAACAAGCAAAACTTCATCCAACCATAACAGGCAAAACTCCATCCAGCCAAAACAGGCAAAACTCCATCCAGCCAAAACAGGCAAAACTCCATCCAGCCAAAACAGGCAAAACTCCATCCAACCAAAACAGGCAAAACTCCATCCAGCCAAAACAGGCAAAACTCCATCCAACCAAAACAAGCAAAACTCCATCCAACCAAAACAGGCAAAACTCCATCCAACCAAAACAGGCAAAACTCCATCCAGCCAAAACAGGCAAAACTCCATCCAGCCATAACAGGCAAAACTCCATCCAACCAAAACAGGCAAAACTCCATCCAACCAAAACAAGCAAAACTCCATCCAACCAAAACAGGCAAAACTCCATCCAGCCAAAACAGGCAAAACTCCATCCAAACATAACATGCAAAACTCCATCCAACCAAAACAGGCAAAACTCCATCCAACCATAACAGGCAAAACTCCATCCAACCAAAACAGGCAAAACTCCATCCAACCAAAACAGGCAAAACTCCATCCAACCAAAACAGGCAAAACTCCATCCAACCAAAACAGGCAAAACTCCATCCAACCAAAACAAGCAAAACTCCATCCAACCATAACAGGCAAAACTCCATCCAGCCAAAACAGGCAAAACTCCATCCAGCCAAAACAGGCAAAACTCCATCCAGCCAAAACAGGCAAAACTCCATCCAACCAAAACAGGCAAAACTCCATCCAGCCAAAACAGGCAAAACTCCATCCAACCAAAACAAGCAAAACTCCATCCAACCAAAACAGGCAAAACTCCATCCAACCAAAACAGGCAAAACTCCATCCAGCCAAAACAGGCAAAACTCCATCCAGCCATAACAGGCAAAACTCCATCCAACCAAAACAGGCAAAACTCCATCCAACCAAAACAGGCAAAACTCCATCAAACCAAAACAGGCAAAACTCAATCCAGCCAAAACAGGCAAAACTCCATCTAAACATAACAGGCAAAACTCCATCCAACCAAAACAGGCAAAACTCCATCCAATCATAACAGGCAAAACTCCATCCAACCAAAACAGGCAAAACTCCATCCAACCAAAAATCAAATCAAATCAAATGTATTTATATAGCCCTTCGTATATCAGCTGATATCTCAAAGTGCTGTACAGAAACCCAGCCTAAAACCCCAAACAGCAGGGGTAGAAGCACGGAGGCTAGGAAAAACTCCCTAGAAAGGCCAAAACCTAGGAAGAAACCTAGAGAGGAACCACGCTATGTGGGGTGGCCAGTCCTCTTCTGGCTGTGCCGGGTGGAGATTATAACAGAACATGGCCAAGATGTTCAAATTTTCATAAATCACCAGCATGGTCAAATAATAATATTCACAAGCAGAACAGTTGAAACTGGAGCAGCAGCATGGCCAGGTGGACTGGGGACAGCAAGGAGTCATCATGTCAGGTAGTCCTGAGGCATGGTCCTAGGGCTCAGGTCCTCCGAGAGAGAGAAAGAAAGAAAGAGAGAAAGAGAGAATTAGAGAGCATATTTAAATTCACACAGGACACCGGATGGGACAGGAGAAGTACTCCAGATATAACAGACTGACCCTATCCCGACACATAAACTACTGCAGCATAAATACTGGAGGCTGAGACGGGAGGGGTCAGGAGACACTGTGGCCCCATCCGATGATATCCCCGGAAAGGACCAAACAGGCAGGATATAACCCCACTCACTTTGCCAAAGCACAGCCCCCACACCACTAAAGGGGTATATTCTGCCTGACCTGACCCTGAGCCTGCCTGCCGTCCGGTACCTTGGCCTCTACTCTGGATTATCGACCTCTGCCTGCCTTGACCTGTCATTTGCCTGCCCTTGTTACAATAAACATTGTTACTTCACACAGTCTGTACTTGGGTCTTACCTAGATTCCTGATAGTACGAACTGACCATGACTGACCCAGCAGACTTGGACCAGCTCTGCAACGGCATCTACTCCCAAGCAGCCACCAGCGGAAGGCACAAGGAGTTGGTAGACACAAGGAGTTGGTAGACACAAGGAGTTGGTAGACACAAGAAGTTTTTAGACACAAGAAGTTGTTAGACACAAGGAGTTGGTAGACACAAGGAGTTGGTAGACACAAGGAGTTGGTAGACACAAGGAGTTGGTTGACACAAGGAATTGGTAGACACAAGGAGTTGGTAGACACAATAAGTTGTTAGACACAAGGAGTTGTTAGACACAAGGAGTTGGTAGACACAAGGAGTTGGTAGACACAAGGAGTTGGTAGACACCAGGAGATGGTAGACACAAGGAGTTGGTAGACACAAGGAGTTGGTAGACAAAAGGAGATGGTAGACACAAGGTGCTGGTAGACACAAGGAGATGGTAGACACAAGGAGTTGGTAGACACAAGGAGTTGGTAGACACCAGGAGATGTAGACACAAGGAGTTGGTAGACACAAGGAGTTGTTAGACACAAGGAGATGGTAGACACAAGGAGTTGGTTGACACAAGGAGTTGTTAGAGACAAAGAGTTGGTAGACACAAGGATTTGGTATACACAAGGAGTTGGTAGACACAAGGAGTTGGTAGACACCAGGAGATGGTAGACACCAGGAGATGGTAGACACAAGGAGTTGTTAGACACAAGGAGTTGTTAGACACAAGGAGATGGTAGACACAAGGAGTTGGTAGAGCACCCAGTCGTCTCAGATCAGCCAGCTCTCTCAGAGCAGCCAGCTCTCTCAGAGCAGCCAGCTCTCTCAGAGAGGCCGTCTTGTTGGGCGGGGGGGTGTTGTTGTGCTGGTCTGTTTTGTGGGTGTGTTCTATCTGGATTGTATGAACTAGATCTCTGAGTTCCCCCATGTCTCTCTCCAGCTCTCTGAGTTCCACCATGTCTCTATCTGAGCTCCACCATGTCTCTCTCCAGCTCTCTGAGTTCCACCATGTCTCTCTCCAGCTCTCTGAGTTCCACCATGTCTCTCTCCAGCTCTCTGAGTTCCACCATGTCTCTCTCTGAGCTCCACCATGTTTCTCTCCAGCTCTCTGAGTTCCACCATGTCTCTCTCCAGCTCTCTGAGCTCCACCATGTCTCTCTCCAGCTCTCTGAGCTCCACCATGTCTCTCTGCAGCTCTCTGAGCTCCACCATGTCTCTATCCAGCTCTCTGAGCTCCACCATTTCTCTATCCAGCTCTCTGAGCTCCACAATGTCTCTCTCCAGCTCTCTGAGCTCCACCATGTCTCTCTCCAGCTCTCTGAGCTCCACCATGTCTCTCTCCAGCTCTCTGAGCTCCACCATGTCTCTCTCCAGCTCTCTGAGCTCCACCATGTCTCTATCCAGCTCTCTGAGCTCCACCATGTCTCTCTCCAGCTCTCTGAGTTCCACCATGTCTCTCTCCAGCTCTCTGAGCTCCACCATGTCTCTCTCCAGCTCTCCAGCTCCGCCCTGTCTCGCTCCAGCGAAGGGGGGGAGGCACTATCCTTGCCTGCGGGACAGTTGGAAGAGGTGTGATTAGACTCACTCAGGATGGGGGAGTTGTCACAGAGAGAGAGCCTTCCTGCCATGCTCTCTATTTGATCCTGTAAAAGTCCAGCTGGAACTGCTTGAGGATGCCCTGCATGTTTACAGAGGTCGTTTCAATCCTCAATGTCTAGTATTCTGAATTTCCACCCTGGGCCAATACCATATCTCTTGACGTATGGGTAGTGTGTTCATATAGCACTGTGCCATGCCAGGGGGTGGTCTGGTTAATATAGCACTGTACCAGGGGATGGTCTGGTTAATATAGCACTGTGCCATGCCAGGGGATGGTCTGGTTAATATAGCACTGTGCCAGGGGATGGTCTGGTTAATATAGCACTGTGCCAGGGGATGGTCTGGTTAATATAGCACTGTGCCAGGGGATGGTCTGGTTAATATAGCACTGTGCCAGGGGATGGTCTGGTTAATATAGCACTGTGCCAGGGGATGGTCTTGTTAATATAGCACTGTGCCAGGGGATGGTCTGGTTAATATAGCACTGTGCCAGGGGATGGTCTGGTTAATATAGCACTGTGCCAGGGGATGGTCTGGTTAATATAGCACTGTACCAGGGGATGGTCTGGTTAATATAACACTGTGCCAGGGGGTGGTCTGGTTAATATAGCACTGTGCCAGGGGATGGTCTGGTTAATATAGCACTGTGGATTGCAAGGGGATGGTCTGTGTTAATATAGCACTGTGCCAGGGGATGGTCTGGTTAATATAGCACTGTGCCAGGGGTTGGTCTGGTTAATATAACACTGTGCCAGGGGATGGTCTGGTTAATATAGCACTGTGCCAGGGGATGGTCTGGTTAATATAGCACTGTGCCAGGGGATGGTCTGGTTAATATAGCACTGTACCAGGGGATGGTCTGGTTAATATAACACTGTGCCATGCCAGGGGATGGTCTGGTTAATATAACACTGTGCCAGGGGATGGTCTGGTTAATATAACACTGTGCCAGGGGATGGTCTGGTTAATATAACACTGTACCAGGGGATGGTCTGGTTAATATAACACTGTGCCAGGGGATGGTCTGGTTAATATAGCACTGTACCAGGGGATGGTCTGGTTAATATAGCACTGTACCAGGGGATGGTCTGGTTAATATAACACTGTGCCAGGGGATGGTCTGGTTAATATAGCACTGTGCCAAGGGATGGTCGGGTTAATATAGCACTGTGCCAGGGGATGGTCTGGTTAATATAGCACTGTGCCAGGGGATGGTCTGGTTAATATAGCACTGTGCCAGGGGATGGTCTGGTTAATATAGCACTGTACCAGGGGATGGTCTGGTTAATATAACACTGTGCCAGGGGGTGGTCTGGTTAATATAGCACTGTGCCAGGGGATGGTCTGGTTAATATAGCACTGTGGATTGCAAGGGGATGGTCTGTGTTAATATAGCACTGTGCCAGGGGATGGTCTGGTTAATATAGCACTGTGCCAGGGGATGGTCTGGTTAATATAACACTGTGCCAGGGGATGGTCTGGTTAATATAGCACTGTGCCAGGGGATGGTCTGGTTAATATAGCACTGTGCCAGGGGATGGTCTGGTTAATATAGCACTGTACCAGGGGATGGTCTGGTTAATATAACACTGTGCCATGCCAGGGGATGGTCTGGTTAATATAACACTGTGCCAGGGGATGGTCTGGTTAATATAACACTGTGCCAGGGGATGGTCTGGTTAATATAACACTGTACCAGGGGATGGTCTGGTTAATATAACACTGTGCCAGGGGATGGTCTGGTTAATATAGCACTGTACCAGGGGATGGTCTGGTTAATATAGCACTGTACCAGGGGATGGTCTGGTTAATATAACACTGTGCCAGGGGATGGTCTGGTTAATATAGCACTGTGCCAAGGGATGGTCGGGTTAATATAGCACTGTACCAGGGGATGGTCTGGTTAATATAACACTGTACCAGGGGATGGTCTGGTTAATATAACACTGTACCAGGGGATGGTCTGGTTTATATAGCACTGTGCCAGGGGATGGTCTGGTTAATATAGCACTGTACCAGGGGATGGTCTGGTTAATATAGCACTGTACCAGGGGATGGTCTGGTTAATATAGCACTGTGCCAGGGGATGGTCTGGTTAATATAGCACTGTACCAGGGGATGGTCTGGTTAATATAGCACTGTACCAGGGGATGGTCTGGTTAATATAGCACTGTGCCAGGGGATGGTCTGGTTAATATAGCACTGTGCCAGGGGATGGTCTGGTTAATATAGCACTGTGCCAGGGGATGGTCTGGTTAATATAGCACTGTACCAGGGGATGGTCTGGTTAATATAGCACTGTACCAGGGGATGGTCTGGTTAATATAGCACTGTGCCAGGGGATGGTCTGGTTAATATAACACTGTGCCAGGGGATGGTCTGGTTAATATATCACTGTGCCAGGGGATGGTCTGGTTAATATAGCACTGTGCCAGGGGATGGTCTGGTTAATATAACACTGTGCCAGGGGATGGTCTGGTTAATATAGCACTGTACCAGGGGATGGTCTGGTTAATATAACACTGTACCAGGGGATGGTCTGGTTTATATAGCACTGTGCCAGGGGATGGTCTGGTTAATATAGCACTGTACCAGGGGATGGTCTGGTTAATATAGCACTGTACCAGGGGATGGTCTGGTTAATATAGCACTGTGCCAGGGGATGGTCTGGTTAATATAACACTGTGCCAGGGGATGGTCTGGTTAATATAACACTGTGCCAGGGGATGGTCTGGTTAATATAGCACTGTGCCAGGGGATGGTCTGGTTAATATAACACTGTGCCAGGGGATGGTCTGGTTAATATAGCACTGTGCCAGGGGATGGTCTGGTTAAATTAACACTGTGCCAGGGGATGGTCTGGTTAATATAACACTGTGCCAGGGGATGGTCTGGTTAAATTAACACTGTGCCAGGGGATGGTCTGGTTAATATAGCACTGTGCCAGGGGATGGTCTGGTTAAATTAACACTGTAACAGGGGATGGTCTGGTTAAATTAACACTGTGCCAGGGGATGGTCTGGTTAATATAACACTGTGCCAGGGGATGGTCTGGTTAATATAGCACTGTGCCAGGGGATGGTCTGGTTAATATAACACTGTGCCAGGGGATGGTCTGGTTAAATTAACACTGTGCCAGGGGATGGTCTGGTTAATATAGCACTGTGCCAGGGGATGGTCTGGTTAATATAACACTGTACCAGGGGATGGTCTGGTTAATATAACACTGTACCAGGGGTTGGTCTGGTTAATATAGCACTGTACCAGGGGATGGTCTAGTTAAATTAACACTGTACCAGGGGATGGTCTGGTTAATATAACACTGTGCCAGGGGATGGTCTGGTTAATATAGCACTGTGCCAGGGGATGGTCTGGTTAATATAACACTGTGCCAGGGGATGGTCTGGTTAATATAACACTGTGCCAGGGGATGGTCTGGTTAATATAGCACTGTGCCAGGGGATGGTCTGGTTAATATAACACTGTGCCAGGGGATGGTCTGGTTAATATAGCACTGTGCCAGGGGATGGTCTAGTTAAATTAACACTGTACCAGGGGATGGTCTGGTTAATATAACACTGTGCCAGGGGATGGTCTGGTTAAATTAACACTGTGCCAGGGGATGGTCTGGTTAATATAACACTGTACCAGGGGATGGTCTGGTTAATATAACACTGTGCCAGGGGATGGTCTAGTTAAATTAACACTGTGCCAGGGGATGGTCTGGTTAATATAACACTGTACCAGGGGTTGGTCTGGTTAATATAGCACTGTACCAGGGGATGGTCTAGTTAAATTAACACTGTACCAGGGGATGGTCTAGTTAAATTAACACTGTACCAGGGGATGGTCTGGTTAATATAGCACTGTACCAGGGGATGGTCTGGTTAATATAGCACTGTACCAGGGGATGGTCTAGTTAAATTAACACTGTACCAGAGGATGGTCTAGTTAAATTAACACTGTACCAGGGGATGGTCTGGTTAATATAACACTATACCAGGGGATGGTCTAGTTAAATTAACACTGTACCAGGGGATGGTCTGGTTAATATAGCACTGTACCAGGGGATGGTCTGGTTAATATAGCACTGTACCAGGGGACGGTCTGGTTAATATAGCACTGTACCAGGGGATGGTCTGGTTAATATAACACTGTACCAGGGGATGGTCTGGTTAATATAGCACTATACCAGGGGATGGTCTCTGTGGAATATTAAGTTGCTAACATTCCCCTCTTTGAGGCAGTCAGCAAATAGTGTCTCTGGATGGTCCTTTCTTTGTGCTTTTCCCGTGCAGAGTTATTTGTAATAGCCGTGGGGTACTGTATTGAATGGAATTTGGATTTGGACTGAAGGTTTTCATGTTGATGTTAGTATCCTGTATAAGTCCTCAAGTTATTCTACATTTTATCCAACTCTAATTGTGTAGGAGCCCATGAGCTCTCTACCTCTGTCCGTCCGTAACTCTCTCTCTCTCAGTGGCACATATAGCCTCTTCCACCAAGGCTTCACCACTGACAATTGGTTGAACTGAGATTATAAAGCTGGATAGTGATCGGACCTTTATGTTGCCTTAATAAGTAAAGAAGGTGTGAGCAAGGAGAGATCACTTGCTCCACCTTCAACGTCTCTGCCATTCAGAACATACTGTTCAGAAGTCAATACCCAGGGAAGAAATATGAAAAACAAAACAATTGATCTCTTATTTATTGGTACTGTCCTATCTTGTTCTTCTTCTTCTTCTTCTTTACAGTGTGGTTTGATCAGTGAGTGTTGAGTACATTTACAGTGGGGCTGGTCAGTGAGTGGGGAGTACCTTTACAGTGGGGCTGGTCAGTGAGTGGGGAGTACCTTTACAGTGGGGCTGGTCAGTGAGTGGTGAGTACCTTTACAGTGGGGCTGGTCAGTGAGTGGTGAGTACCTTTACAGTGTGGCTAGTCAGTGAGTGGTGAGTACATTTACAGTGGGGCTAGTTAGTGAGTGGTGAGTACCTTTACAGTGTTTTTAGTCAGTGAGTGGTGAGTACCTTTACAGTGGGGCTGGTTAGTGAGTGGTGAGTACATTTACAGTGTGGGCTGGTCAGTGAGTGGTGAGTACCTTTACAATGTGGACTGGTCAGTGAGTGGTGAGTACCTTTACAGTGTGGGCTGGTCAGTGAGTGGTGAGTACCTTTACAGTGTGGGCTGGTCAGTGAGTGGTGAGTACCTTTACAGTGGGGCTGGTCAGTGAATGGTGAGTACATTTACAGTGTAGGCTAATCAGTGAGTGGTGAGTACCTTTACAGTGTGGGCTGGTCAGTGAGTTGTGAGTACCTTTACAGTGTGGGCTGGTCAGTGAGTTGTGAGTACCTTTACAGTGTTGGCTGGTTTGTGATTGTTTGAGTGGCGAGTACCTTTACAGTGGGGCTGATCAGTGAGTGGGGAGTACCTTTACAGTGTGGGCTGGTTGGTGATTGTTTGACTGGCGAGTACCTTTACAGTGGGGCTGATCAGTGAGTGGGGAGTACCTTTACAGTGTGGGCTGGTTAGTGATTGTTTGACTGGCGAGTACCTTTACAGTGGGGCTGGTCAGTGAGTGGGGAGTACCTTTACAGTGTGGGCTGGTCAGTGAGTGGTGAGTACCTTTACAGTGTGGGCTGGTCAGTGATTGTTTAAGTGGTGAGTACCTTTACAGTATGGGCTGGTCAGTGAGTGGTGAGTACCTTTACAGTGTGGGCTGGTCAGTGAGTGGGGAGTACCTTTACAGTGGGGCTGATCAGTGAGTGGTGAATACCTTTTCAGTGTGGGCTGGTCAGTGAGTGGGGTGTACCTTTACAGTGAGGGCTGGTCATTGACTGTTTGAGTGGGGAGTACCTTTACAGTGTGGACTGGTCAGTGAGTGGGGAGTACCTTTACAGTGTGGACTGGTCAGTGAGTGGTGAATACCTTTTCAGTGTGGGCTGGTCAGTGAGTGGGGTGTACCTTTACAGTGAGGGCTGGTCATTGACTGTTTGAGTGGGGAGTACCTTTACAGTGTGGGCTGGTTAGTGAGTGGTGAGTACCTTTACAGTGGGGCTGGTCAGTGAGTGGTGAGTACCTTTACAGTGGGGCCGGTCAGTGAGTGGTGAGTACCTTTACAGTGGGGCTGGTCAGTGAGTGGTGAGTACCTTTACAGTGTGGGCTAGTCAGTGATTGTTTGAGTGGTGAGTACCTTTCCAGTGGGGCTGGCCAGTCAGTGGTGAGTACCTTTACAGTGTGGGCTGGTCAGTGAGTGGTGAGTACCTTTACAGTGGGGCTGGTCAGTGAGTGGTGAGTACCTTTTCAGTGTGGGCTGGACAGTGATTGTTTGAGTGGTGAGGACCTTTACAGTGGGGCTGGTCAGTGAGTGGTGAGTACCTTTACAGTGGGGCTGGTCAGTGAGTGGTGAGTACCTTTACCGTCGGACTGCCAGATGGTGAAGCGCTGATTCATCACTCCAGAGAACGCCAATCCACTGCTCCAGGGTCGCATAAATTACTAGCCGAGTTGGTTTAGCCACAGAAAAAGACAGGAACCTTCTCACTAGGCATGATTGGCTGAGATAATGGATGGCTTGGACATGCCGAGAGATTGGTCTGCCATGCAGCTCGCTTCTGTCTATAATATGCGCTGGTCAGTATGTGTAGGTAATCCTTCATAACATGGCTTTTCTGAACGATATCATGTAGTAGAGCTGCATACGTGTTGCTCTCCACTTTCTGGATGACGGAGTTTCGATGGAATTAGAGTGTGATAGCTAAGGAGATAGAGAAAATGCTGCCGTTTGTTTGCAAATATGCAGACGGAGTCGAAAAGGCTGTTGTATAAAACCCCTGTCTCCAGATTACATCTTCAAACTAAAGGTAACCGTGGCATTTGTGACAGAGAGGGAGAAGCATCCATCCATGTACACGGGTAACAGAGTCTATCTAACTACATTTTCAGATATTACAAGTTTCTAATTTGGTCAGAAAGTAATTTACATTTCAAGTTAAAGTGTACTGTTAGCTAGCTAGATCTAACGTTAGATGTGTGATCTGTGTAGTAATATTATTTGTATCTCAGAGCCATTTGCATTGCAAGTTATAGCCTAATGTTAGCTAACTAGGTAACATTGAACCTGGTTGGTTAGCTACCTACACATTCATGGGTAGGGTAGTAACGTCATGAGTTGGGATGTTTAGTTAGCTAGCTAGCTACATGTCGAAACAGAAGACTCCACGATGCAAGTAACCATTTCACAACACCTTCTGTATCCTGTGCATGTGACAAATATACTTAGATTTTATTAGATATAGTTTTTGTGTTTTGCAGAGATGGTCATGACCTGCACCAAAGTCAAATTAGGATATAACATACATAACAACAAGACAGTGTTCAAGTTCTAAAATTCTACGGTATACTCTATTTTGTCAAACTCAGAACCGTAAGCTATGTTCTGTAATTGGCTCGGTCAGGGTCCAGGGTCCAGAGTCACGCTGAGGTCCTTCACAGTTTTATTTGAGACGACTGTACAACCATCAAGATTAATTGTCAGATTCAACAGAAGATCTCTTTGTTTCTTGGGTCCTAGAACAAGCATCTCTGTTTTGTCCGAGTTTAAAAGTAGAACATTTGCAGCCATCCACTTCCTTATGTCTGAAACACAGGCGTCCAGGGAGGGCAATTTTGCAGCTTCACCATGTACAGCTGTGTACCTTCCGTATAGAAGTGAAAGTTAACATTATGTTTCCGAATGACATCAACAAGAGGTAAAATATATGATGAAAACAATAGTGGTCCTAAAACAGAGCCTTGAGGAACACCGAAATTTACAGTTGATTTGTCAGAGGACAAATCATCCACAGCGACAAACTGATATCTGTTGGTTAGGGTTAGGGTTAGTCTAAACCAGGCCAGAACTTGTCCGTGTAGACCAATTTGGGTTTCCAATCTCTCCAAAAGAATGTGGTGATCTGTGGAATACAAAGCAGCACTAAGGTCTAGGAGCACGAGGACAGATGCAGAGCCTCGGTCTGATGCCATTAAAAGGTCATTTACACCTTCACAAGTGCAGTCTCAGTGCTATGATGGGGTCTAAAACCAGACTGAAGCGTCAGTATACATTGTTTGTCTTCAGGTAGGCAGTGAGTTGCTGCGTAACAGCTTTTTTTTTAAATGTTGAGAGGAATTGGAGATTCAATATAGGCCAATAGTTTTTTAAATATTTTCTGATTCAAGGTTTGGCTATTTCAAGAGAGGCTTTATTACAACCACTTTTAGTGAGTTTGGTACACATCCGGTGGATAGAGAGTCGTTTATTATGTTCAACATAGGAGGGCCAAGCACAGGAAGCAACTCTTTCAGTAGTTTAGTTGGAATAGGGTCCAGTATGCAGCTTGAAGGTTTAGAGGCAATGATTATTTTCATCAATGTGTCAAGAGATATAGTTTTAAAGGAGGAGTCCGTAATTTGCTTTCTAATGATCTTTTCGTCAAAGAAGTTCATGAATGTATCGCTGCTTAAGTGAAAGCCATCCTCTCTTGGGGAATGCTGCTTTTCAGTTGAACACAATCAAAAAAAATATTTGAGTTTGTTCTCATTTTCCTCAATTAAGTTGGAAGAATAGGATGATCGAGCAGCAGTGAGGGCTCTTCGATACCTAGTCGGAAAACTTCCAGTCTGGTGTAGTGCCATTTCGTTCCAATTTTCTGTTAGCTTGCTTCAGAGCTCGGGTATTTTCTGTGTACCAGGGAGCTAATTTCTTATGAAAGTTTTTTATGAATTTTTTTTTTGTTTTTAGGAGTGCGACTGCATCTAGGATGTTACGCAAGGTTAAAATGAGTTCCTCAGTTAGGTGGTTAACTGATTTTTGTACTCTGACATCCTTGGGTAGGTGGAGGGAGTCTGGAAGGGAATCTAGGAATCTTTGGGTTGTCTGAGAATTTGTAGCACGGCTTTGGATGATCCTTGGTTGGGGTCTGCGCAGATTATTTGTTGCGATTGCAAACGTAATAAAATGGTGGTCCGATAGTCCAGGATTATGAGGAAAAACATTAAGATCCACAACATTTATTCCACGGGATAAAAAACTAGGTCCAGAGTATGACTGTAGCAGTGAGTAGGTCCGGAGACATGTTGAAAAAAACAACATTGAGTCGATGTTGGCTCTGAAAGCCTTTTGGAGTGGGCCTGTGGTCTTTTCCATGTGAATATTAAAGTCTCCAAAAATTTGAATATTATCAACCATGACTACAAGGTCAGATAGGAATTCAGGGAACTCAGTGAGGAACGCTGTATATGGCCCAGAAGGCCAGTAAACAGTAACTATAAAAAGTGATTGAGTAGGCTGCATAGATTTCATGACTAGAAGCTCAAAAGACAAAAAACGTCATTTTTTTTTTGTAAATTGAAATTTGCTATTGTAAATGTTAGCAACACCTCCACGTTTGCGGGATGCTCGGGGGATATGGTCACTAGTGTAGCCAGGAGGTTCATTTAACACAGTAAATTCATCAGGCTTAAGCCATGTTTCAGTCAGGCCAATCACATCAAGATTATGATCAGTGATTAGTTCATTGACAATAATTGCCTTTGAAGTAAGGGATATAACATTAAGTAGCCCTATTTTGAGATGTGAGGTATCATGATCTCTTTCAATAATGACAGGAATTGAGGAGGTCTTTATCCTAGTGAGATTGCTAAGGCGAACACCACCATGTTTAGTTTTGCCCAAACCTAGGTCGAGGTACAGACACGGTCTCAATTGGGAATTCTGAGCTGACTGCTACACTGACTGTGCTAGTGGCAGACTCCACTATGCTGGCAGGCTGGCTAACAGCCTGCTGCCTGGCCTGCACCCTATTTCATTGTGGAGCTAGAGGAGTTAGAGCCCTATCTATGTTGGTAGATAAGATGAGAGCACCCCTCCAGCTAGGATGGAGTCCGTCACTCCTCAGCAGGTCAGGCTTGGTCCTGTTTGTGGGTGAGTCCCAGAAAGAGGGCAAATTATCTACATATTCTATCCTTTGGGAGGGGCAGAAAACAGTTTTCAACCAGCGATTGAGTTGTGAGACTCTGCTGACATCCACATGATGTCATCTACATCACTCCCCATAACTGGGAGGGGGCCAGAGACAATTACTCGATCCCGACACATCTTTCTAGCTGATTTACACGCTGAAGCTATGTTGCGCTTGGTGACCTCTGACTGTTTCATCCTAACATCGTTGGTGCCGACGTGGATAATAATATCCCTATACTCTCTACGCTCGCCAGTTTTAGCTTTAGCCAACACCGTCTTCAGATTAGCCTTAACGTCGGTAGCCCTGCCCCCTGGTAAACAGTGTATGATCGCTGGATAATTCGTTTTAAGTCTAATACTGCGGGTAATGGAGTCGCCAATGACTAGAGTTTTCAATTTGTCAGAGCTAATGGTGGGAAGCTTCGGCGTCATCCACATGATGTCATCTACATGGAGTCATCCACATGATGTCATCTACATGGGGTCATCCACATGATGTCATCCACATGATGTCATCCACATGGGGTAATCCGCATGATGTCATCCACATGGGGTCATCCACATGATGTCATCTACATGGGGTCATCTACATGATGTCATCCACATGATGTCATCTACATGTGGTCATCCACATGATGTCATCCACATGATGTCATCCACATGGGGTCATCCACATGGGGTCATCCACATGATGTCATCCACATGGGGTCATCCACATGGGGTCATCCACATGGGGTCATTCATCCACATGATGTCATCTACATGGGGTCATCCACTTGATGTCATTCACATGGGGTCATCCACATGGGGTCATCGACATGGGGTCATCTACATGGGGTCATCTACACGGGGTCATCAACATGGGGTCATCAACATGGGGTCATCAACATGGGTTTATCCTCATGAGGTCATCCACATGATGTCATCTACATGATGTCATCTACATGGGGTCATCAACATGGGTTCATCCTCATGAGGTCATCCACATGATGTCATCTACATGATGTCATCTACATGGGGTCATCAACATGGTGTCATCAACATTCGGTTCATCCTCATGAGGTCATCCACTTGATGTCATCCACATGATGTCATCTACATGGGGTCATCAACATGGACTCATCTTCATGGGGTCATTTGCATGGGGTCAAAAACATGGGGTCATCAACATGTCATCATCAAAATGGGGTCATCTACATGGTGTCATCAACATGGTGTCATCTACATGGTGTCATCAACATGGTGTCATCAACATGGTGTCATCTACATGGTGTCATCATCAACATGGGGTCATCAACATGGGGTCATCAACATGGTGTCATCAACATGGTGTCATCATCAACATGGGGTCATCAGCATGTCATCATCAACATGGTGTCATCAACATGGGGTCATCAGCATGGGGTCATCAACATAGGGTCATCAGCATGGGGTCATCCACATGGGGTCATCTACATGGGGTCATCAACATGTCATCATCAACATGGGGTCATCAACATGTCATCATCAACATGTCGTCATCAACATTGGGTCATCATCATGTCCTCATCAACATGGGGTCATCAACATGGGGTCATCAGCATGGGGTCATCAACATAGGGTCATCAGCATGATGCCATCTACATGGGGTCATCAACATGGGGTCATCAACATGGGGTCATCTACATGGGGTCATCAACATGGGGTCATCTACATGTCATCATCAACATGGGGTAATCAACATGGGGTCATCAACACGGGGTCATCAACATGGGGTCATCTACATGGTGTCATCAACATGGTGTCATCTACATGGTGTTATCATCAACATGGTGTCATCTACATGGTGTTATCATCAACATGGTGTCATCTACATGGTGTTATCATCAACATGGGGTCATCAACATGATGTCATCTACATGGGGTAATCTACATGGGGTCATCTACATGGGGTCATCTACATGGGGTCATCTACATGATGTCATCAACATGGGGTCATCTAAATGGTGTCATCATCAACATGGGGTCATCCACATGGGGTCATCCACATTCTGATCCGTTCGACAGGGTGGATTTTTCTTTTGCCAAACTTTATTGCAACAAATGATTATGGAAACAGTGTTTTTCGAATTGCAGAATCATTTTGAAGGTACGCTGGGAACGTGATGTCACTGTGTAAATTTAAATCTCCATTCCACATTTCATTTTAAATGTCTACTGCTTGTAACATTTATTTTTTCAACTATAAAAATAATGTTAATATTAAAGAATGACTGAATTGTTTCGTCTTGCTTTTCAGGTTGGCTGACGAGTTTCACCATCCAATCATCACAGACCTACAGGAGTGCAAGTCTAACCGTGGCATTGGCCGTGGCGATACCTTGGCACAAGATAAATATTAGCATATAGCAAATAATATTATTGAATTCTATCCATGCTGGCTTTGGGATACCTGAAACAGGAAGCAGATAGGTGGGAGGGCTACCTGAGACAGGAAACAGATAGGTGGGAGGGCTACCTGAAACAGGAAACAGATAGGTGGGAGGACTACCTGAGACAGGAAACAGATAGGTGGGAGGACTACCAGTGACAGGAAACAGATAGGTGGGAGGGCTACCTGAGACAGGAAAGATAGGTGGGAGGACTACCTGAGACAGGAAACAGAAAACTGGGAAGACTACCTGAGACAGGGAACAGATAGGTGGGAGGACTACCTGAGACAGGAAACAGATAGGTGGGGGGGCTACCTGAGACAGGAAACAGATAGGTGGGGGGGCTACCTGAGACAGGGAACAGATAGGTGGGAGGACTACCTGAGACAGGAAACAGATAGGTGGGAGGGCTACCTGAGACAGGAAACAGATAGGTGGGAGGACTACCTGAAACAGGAGGCAGATAGGTGGGAGGACTACCTGAGACAGGAAACAGATAGGTGGGGGGGCTACCTGAGACAGGAAACAGATAGGTGGGAGGGTTTTTATTGTAAATTGAAATTATCTATCATAATTGTTAGCAACACCTCTGCCTTTGCGGGATGCGCTGGGGATATTGTCACTAGTGTAACTAGGAGGTGAGGCCTCATTTTACACAGTAAATTCATCAGGCTTAAGCCATGTTTCAGTCAGGATAAATCACATCAAGATTATGATCAGTGATTATTCCATTGACTATGACTGCCTTGGAATTGAGGGATCTAACATTCAGTAGCCCTATTTTGAGATGTGAGGTATCACAATCTCTTTCAATAATGACAGGAATGGAGGAGGTCTTTATTCCAGTGAGATTGCTAAGGCGAACACCACCATGTTTAATTTTGCCCAACCTAGGTCGAGGCACAGACACGGTCTCAATGGAGATAGCTGAGCTAAGTACACTGACTGTGCTAGCGGCAGACTCCACTAAGCTGGCTAACAGCCTGCTGCCTGGCCTGCACCCTATCTCATTGTGGAGCTAGGGGAGTTAGAGCCCTGTCTCTGTTGGTAGATAAGATGAGAGCACCCCTCCAGCTAGGATGGAGTCCGTCACTCCTCAACAGGCCAGGCTTGGTCCTGTTTGTGGATGAGTCCCAGAAAGTGGGCCAATTATCCACAAAATCTTTTGAGAGGGGCAGAAAACAGTTTTCAACCAGCGATTGAGTTGTGAGACTCTGCTGTAAAGCTCATCACTCCCCCTAACTGGGTGGGGGCCAGAGACAATTACTCGATGCCGACACATCTTTCTAGCTGATTTACACGCTGAAGCTATGTTGCACTTGGTGACCTCTGACTGTTTCATCCTAACATCTTTGGTGACGACATGGATAACAATACCTCTATACTCTCTACACTCGCTAGTTTTAGCTTTAGCCAGCACCATCTTCAGATTAGCCTTAACGTCGGTAGCCCTGCCCCCTGGTAAACAGTGTCGCTGGATGATTCGTTTTAACCTTAACGTCTTTTTACTGGTGTTTTGGACCACCAGACTGCTGATGTCACATACTTTTTCATAACAACAATGACAAGTATGATGTCGGACGACAATAAAATGTTCATGATTTCACTGTAACAACTGTCAATAGACCATGTTGTACCTTTGTACCCCCGTAGTATAAACCAGCCTTTAGTCATGAAATCTTTGGTTGTTTAGTACATGGCCTAATATGTGAATCCTTAAAGAGATGGGTGGGGCTAAGGCTTAAAAGGGTTGAATGATGCTGAATGGGTGAGGACAAAAAAGTAGGTTTACCAAAATATTCAAGGGCCATTTTCTCAAAAGGGAGGTTACAAGTTTATCAACTGCAGCGTATTATATATTCAACTTTCTAGCTCTGAATCTATACTTTTTTTCAATATAAGAAAATAATATTTTAAATTTTGCTACACAAGACCAAATCGAGCCAGTCGATGACAGCTTTGCACACTCTTGGGATTCTCTAAACCAGCTTAACCTGGAATGCTTTTTGCAACAGTCTTGAAGGAGTTCCCAAATATGCTGAACACTTATTACATCAGTATTCAGACTGATGGAGCTCAGGTGTATCCTGCTTCCATTGATCGTCCTTGGGATGTTTCTACAACTTCATTGGAGTCCACCTGAGGTAAATTCAATTGATTGGACATGATTTGGAAATGCACACACCTGTCTATATAACCTCTCTGGGATATGTGGGACGCTCACCTGGCCAAAAGCCAGGGAAGATGCAGCGCGCCAAATTCAAATAAATTACTATAAGAATCAAACTTTCATTAAATCACACATGCAAGATAGCAAATTAAATCTACACTTGTTGTGAATCCAGCCAACATGTCAGATTTCAAAAAGGCTTTTCGGCGAAAGCAAACGATGCCAATATCTGAGGATAGCACCTCCTTAAACAAAGAGAGAAACCATATTTCAACCCTGCAGGCGCGACACAAAACGCAGAAATAAAAATATAATTCATGCCTTACCTTTGACGAGCTTCTTTTGTTGGCACTCCAATATGTCCCATAAACATCACAAATGGTCCTTTTGTTTGATTAATTCCGTCGATATATATCCAAAATGTCAATTTATTTGTCGAGTTTGATCCAGAAAAAAAACAGTTCCAACTTGCTCAACGTGACTACAAAATATTTCAAAAGTTACCTGTAAACTTTGCCATAACATTTCAAACTACTTTTGTAATTCAACTTTAGGTATTTTTACGTAAATAATCGATAAAATTGAAGACGGGATGATCTGTGTTCAATACAGGAAGAAAACAAACTGTAGCATGCTTTCTGGTCACGCGCCTCTAACAGTACATTTCAAGTGACCCTCGTTCAAGAGGGCCGTACTACTTCATTACACAAAGGAATAACCTCAACCAATTTCTAAAGACTGTTGACATCCAGTGGAAGCGGTAGGAACTGCAAGAAGGTCCCTTAGAAATCTGGATTCCCAATGAAAAACCTTTGAAAAGAGAGTGACCTCAAAATAAATAAATTGAATGGTTTGTCCTCAGGGTTTCGCCTGCTAAATAAGTTCTGTTATACTCACAGACATGATTCAAACATCTAATAATATGCATATCTTATCTTCTGGGGATGAGTAGCAGGCAGTTGAATGTGGGCATTTCATCCGGACGTGAAAATACTGCCCCCTGTCACCAAGAAGATAAGGTACCACAGTTGATAACGCATGTCAGAGCAAAAACCAAGCCATGAGGTTGAAGGAATTGTCCATAGAGCGCCAAGACAGGATTGTGTCAAGGCACAGATCTGGGAAAGGGTACTAAAACACAATGAAGGGCCCTGAGAACACAGTGGCCTCCATCACTCTTAAATGGAAGAAGTTTGTTGACAAAGACTCTTTCTAGAGCTGGCCGTCCAGCCAAACTAAGCAATCGGGGGAGAAGGGCCTTGGACAGGGAGGTGAACAGAGCAAAGTACATTGAGATCCTTGATGAAAACCTGCTGCAGAGTGCTCAGGACCTCAGACTGGGGAGAAGGTTCACCTTCCAGCAGGACAACGCCCCTAAGCACACAGCCAAGACAACGCAGGAGTGGCTTCGGGATAAGTCTCTGAATGACCTTGAGTGACTCAGCCAGAGCCCAGACTTGAACCTGATGGAGAGACCTGAAAATAGCTGTGCAGCGACACTCCCCATTCAACCTGACAGACAGGATCTGCAGAATGGGAGAAACTCCCAGAATACAGGCTTGTAGCTTCATACCCAAGAAGGCTTGAGGCTGTAAATCGCTGCCAAAGCTGCTTCAACAAAGTACTGAGTAAAGGGTCTGAATACTTATGTAAATATAATATTTCAGTTTTATTTGTATTTTGTATTATCAAACATTTCTAAAAAACAGTTTTTGCTTTGTCAATGTGTGGAATTGTGTAGTTTGATGAGGGGATAACAAAGGTGTGTTGGCTGCGTCCACTAATTGGTGTGTTCAAGTGTGTTGGCCGCTTCCACCAATTGGTGTGTTCAGGTGTGTTGGCCGCGTCCACTAATTGGTGCGTTCAGGTGTGTTGGCCGTGTCCACTAATTGGCTGTGTCCTCTGATCTTAACGAGTGCTTTTTTCCTATGAAATTGTATTTTTTTTGAATATACAGTAAGGATCAGTAAGGAAAAAAGTGTCCTGGTGATGCAGTGGACGAACTCCATGAACAGAGAACAGAAGGTATGAATCTCAATGATGCTAGACCACTCGGGAGCCCAGAACCAATGAGAAACCAAACCTTTCTGTTGCTAAGATTGGCAGTGCAAAACATTCCAGGGAATATCTGGACAGACAGGAAATAAATATTGAAAGACAGACAGGAAATAAATATTGGAAGACAGACAGGAAATAAATAATGAAAGACAGACAGGAAATAAATATTGGAAGACAGACATGAAATAAATATTGGAAGACAGACAGGAAATAAATATTGGAAGACAGACAGGAAATAAATATTGGAAGACAGACAGGAAATAAATAATGAAAGACAGACAGGAAATAAATATTGGAAGACAGACAGGAAATAAATAATGAAAGACAGAGCAAATAATCGGAAGCTCATTATTGGTTTGTTGATCATTTTTCCTTCAGAATGCCCTCATTAGAGCTGACAAGTCACGCAATTAAAAACAACAGTCATTAGGATCAGCGACTGCATTAACTACCTGTGACAAGGAAAACCTAACCAACCTCTCCTCTCCAGTCAGACTGCATTAACTATATGTTACAAGGAAAACCTGGCCAACCTCTCCTCTCCAGTCAGACTGCATTAACTATATGTTACAATGAATGCCTGGCCAACCTCTCCTCTCCAGTCAGACTGCATTAACTATATGTTACAAGGAATGCCTGGCCAACCTCTCCTCTCCAGTCAGACTGCATTAACTATATGTTACAAGGAATGCCTGGCCAACCTCTCCTCTCCAGTCAGACTGCATTAACTATATGTGACAAGGAAAGCCTGGCCAACCTCTCCTCTCCAGTCAGACTGCATTAACTATATGTTACAAGGAAAGCCTGGCCAACCTCTCCTCTCCAGTCAGACTGCATTAACTACCTGTGACAAGGAAAGCCTGGCCAACCTCTCCTCTCCAGTCAGACTGCATTAACTATATGTGACAAGGAAAGCCTGGCCAACCTCTCCTCTCCAGTCAGACTGCATTAACTATATGTGACAAGGAAAGCCTGGCCAACCTCTCCTCTCCAGTCAGACTGCATTAACTATATGTTACAAGGAAAGCCTGGCCAACCTCTCCTCTCCAGTCAGTGGGGAAGCATCACTGCCTGCTGCTGATTCAAAGTGTCAGATCCTCAAAGTGTAAGAGAGAGGCAGAGAGAGGGGCAGCAAGTCCAGCAAGGGGAGGAGGATGGGTGTAGGAGGAATGGGAAGGGGTTGGAGGTGGGGTGTTTTTCACATTCTGCCTCCTCTATTATCATCCAGCCTTAGTGTGTTACAACTCTGGTGAAAGAAGACTTTGGCAAAGCAAACAAGGTCTGTGAAAAACACAACACCATGGTAACCTGATGGCATCAACACACTGGCATTCCAATGGCAACCCACCTGCCAGGGTGTAGAGAACAGTCAGACAGGATGGGTGTATGTGTTACAGTAGAGAACAGTCAGACAGGGTGGGTGTATGTGTTACAGTAGAGAACAGTCAGACAGGGTGGGTGTATGTGTTACAGTAGAGAACAGTCAGACAGGGTGGGTGTATGTGTTACAGTAGAGAACAGTCAGACAGGGTGGGTGTATGTGTTACAGTAGAGAACAGTCAGACAGGGTGGGTGTATGTGTTACAGTAGAGAACAGTCAGACAGGGTGGGTGTATGTGTTACAGTAGAGAACAGTCAGAAAAGGTGGGTGTATTTGCTACAGTAGAGAACAGTGTACTGCTTTTGTGAGCCACAGCTGAGGCGTGTTTTGGACTGTTTGACACTGTCATTTAAAAATTGCTTCTCCTACATAGGTCTGCAAAAAAAAGGTCTCAGGTCATACTCCGTATCCCCAGTCATCCTAGTTCTCTATCTATACGTATGACGTCAGATATTTTTCCTCACCTGAGGGCCTAGCTCCAATAGCCATGGTTCACCACTGCAAAACGGTATATCATGCACTGCATTTGAGGAACAATGGGAAAGTAATTCTACTTTGAAAGTTGATAAACTTCTAAACTCATTTTTGAGAAAATTGCATTTTAGTGATTCAGTGAGAGATTTATTTTTTGTCTAAACCCATTCAGCATCGTTCACACCCTCTGAAGCTTTAGCTCCACCCATTCAGCATCGTTCACACCCTCTGAAGCTTTAGCTCCACCCATTCAGCATCGTTCACACCCTCTGAAGCTTTAGCTCCACCCATTCAGCATCGTTCACACCCTCTGAAGCTTTAGCTCCACCCATCTCGTTTCACTCCCGGAGCGTTCAGAGCTTCACCCTTGACTCTCTGGCTGATGATTTGTTTACCTCTGGATAACATGAAAACAACCTAACCAGCTCTACTGGCAACAACAACGTTTACTGACGCCGGCCTTATTAAATTGGTGGTGTACACTTTAGCTTAAGATGTGAAGCTATCTAGGTAGGTAAACAATGAACCGAGATACGTAAACAATTAACCTGGCTAGGGAAACAATGAACCTGGATAGGTAAATAATGAACCTAGCTAGGGAAACAATGAACCTGGATAGGTAAATAATGAACCTAGCTAGGGAAACAATGAACCTCGCTAGGGAAACAATGAACCTCGCTAGGGAAACAATAAACCTAGCTAGGTAAACAATGAACCTAGCTAGGTAAACAATGAACCTAGCTAGGTAAACAATGAACCTAGCTAGGTAAACAATGAACCTAGCTAGGTAAACAATGAACCTAGCTAGGTAAACAATAACCTAGCTAGGTAAACGGCATTCTAGATCACACACATTACGTCACGCCACCTAACGTTAGCTAGGGAGCCAGCCAGCTAACTCTAGCTAACAATACACTTTAGCTTGAAATGAAACCACTTTCTGTCAAAGTTAGAAATGTGTAATATCTGAAAATGTAGCTGGCTAATGCTAGACTGTCTTACCTGTATACATCATCATGTGTTATGGACGCGTCTCCCTGTCACAGATCCATGCCACATATGCTTTAGTTTGAAGATGTAATCTGGAAACAGGTGTTTCCTCCATCTATTTAGCTATCATACGCACTGATTTCAAAACTTGATCCTCCAAGAAAATGGAGAGCAACACTTATGTAGCTACATTTCTAAAAGACATGTTCAACAGCATTACCAACAGACTGACCAGCTCAAATAGACAAAAGCCTTCTATATGGTATCTCTCGGCATGTCCAGACCATTCATTATCTCAGCCAATCATGGCTAGTGGGAAGGTTGCTAACTTTTTATGTGGCTAAACCAACAAGCCCCGTAATTTAACAATTTTATTCGTATTTACAGATGGTGTACAAGTTTGTTATTAATTAATTTCTGCCAAAAAAACGAACTGTTTACATTCAAACTGCTCTCCTGTGAAGTCATGATTTATGACATACGACCTAGTTTTCTGAATCGGGTCACATATAAGACAGACACTTCAGAACAAACTTCCTTTAGATTTTTTGGGGCTGTCTGTCTGTTGTTCCAGTGACTGTCTGTTGTTCCAGTGACTGTCTGTTGTTCCAGTGACTGTCTGTTGTTCCAGTGACTGTCTGTTTTTCCAGTGACTGTCTGTTGTTCCGGTGACTGTCTGTTGTTCCAGTGACTGTCTGTTGTTCCAGTGACTGTCTGTTGTTCCATGTAGTGAATCCACAGGAGGTTATATGTGGCAGAAACAAGGAGAACCACTAAAGTAACAAGCCTTCACCCTCCAATAAGTTTTACTATACGGGGCAGAACAATGGAGAACGACTACAGTAACAAGCCATAGTCTTCATAAACTCAGCCTGGGAATGTAGTGGCAAACACCATAGGAAACCAAGAGCTCTGGGAAATCACAGAACGAGAACAAATCAGAATCCAAATAAATTGCACAATATAGGACTGGATTGGGAACATCTTGAAGAAGCCCCCCGCCAACACAACCATAAACTTGAAACCACAGGGGACAAGAGAACTGGGGAGACCCAGGAACAGCTGGTCTGTGGAGGCAGAATTAAAATAATCAGGGACATCCTTGAACCCTATGAAGGATGTTTGTGAATGACCTTTGCTCTCCAAAATGCAAAAGGGTTTAAGTTACAGATCATAGAACTGTTTTTCTTTACAGATGTGAAAAACCTGTTTGTGTTCTTTAGTCAATGGATAATCCACATATACCCTCAACCTCGCTCGAGTAGAACCAGGTAGTAAGAATACAGAAAACAGCAGGTCTGGGACAACAGGTCCACGTCCGGTGAACAGGTCAGGGTTCCATACCCGCTGGCAGTACAGTTGAAACTGGAGCAGCAGCACGACCAGGTGGACTGGGGACAGCAAGGAGTCATCAGGCCAGGTACGCAGTCCTGAGGCATGGTCCCAGGGCTCAGGTACTCAGAGAGAGAGAGAGAGAAAGAGAAAGAGAGAGAGAGAGAGAAAGAGAGAAGGAGAGAGAGAGATAATTAGATGGTAATTCAATAGTAAAAACCATTGAATTCACAAGAATATAACAAAATCAAACACAGCAAATTAAAAACCTTGACAGATCTGGGAATCAGTCGCAAGATCATTCATCAGTGATTTAAAAACGATCGGGACAAGTTCTTCCAGTTTAAAAGTATTTTGTAAGGCATTCCAAGACGATGGTGCAGAGTACATAAAAGCCCTTTATACCAAATTCAGTTCGGACATTTGGAACAGTTAGCAGGATAAAGTCCAGCGAACGAAGAGAGTACCCACCACATTTCTGAACAATAAAAATGCCCAAATAAATAGGTAGTAAACCCAAAATGGCTTTGTAAATAAAAGTATACCAGTAACTGAGCCTACGAGTGACTAGAGAAGGCCAGCCAAACCTGGTATACAAAGTGCAGTGGTGCGTAAGGGTTTTACAGTTTAAAATGAATCTCAAAGTACTATGGTAAAGAGTGTCAATTGATCTCAAACACTGAGCAGAAGCATTCATATATAAAATATCCCCATAGTCTAGTAAAGGCATAAATGTAGCTGATTACTAGCCTCCTTCTGGCTTCAAAAGAAAAACGTATTCCTTATTCCTAAAATAAAATGCAAATTTCAGCTTACATTTTTTTGTAAGTTGTTGATTATGCAATTTAAAAGAGAGGCCGTCATCAATTAAAATTCCAAGATATTTATATGAGGTTACAACCTCAATCTCCTTGCCCTGACAGGTAGTAATAGGTGAAAGGTTCAGAGATCTATTTCTTGCATTAGAAAACACCATTAGTTTAGTTTTGTCAGTATTGAGGATAAGCCTCAATTGACACAAGGTATGTTGAACAGTATAAAAAGCAGTTTGCAAGTTCTGGAAAGCGTTTGTAAGAGATGAGGCACAACAGTAAATAACAGTATCATCAGCATAAAAATGAAGTTGTGCATTTTGGACATTTTTGTCTAAATCATTTACAGTGCTTGCGAAAGTATTCGGCCCCCTTGAACTTTGCGACCTTTTGCCACATTTCAGGCTTCAAACATAAAGATATAAAACTGTATTTTTTTGTGAAGAATCAACAACAAGTGGGACACAATTATGAAGTGGAACGACATTTATTGGATATTTCAAACTTTTGTAACAAAGCAAAAACTGAAAAATTGGGCGTGCAAAATTATTCAGCCCCCTTAAGTTAATACTTTGTAGCGCCACCTTTTGCTGCGATTACAGCTGTAAGTCGCTTGGGGTATGTCTCTATCAGTTTTGCACATCGAGAGACTGAAATGTTTTCCCATTCCTCCTTGCAAAACAGCTCGAGCTCAGTGAGGTTGGATGGAGAGCATTTGTGAACAGCAGTTTTCAGTTCTTTCCACAGATTCTCGATTGGATTCAGGTCTGGACTTTGACTTGGCCATTCTAACACCTGGATATGTTTATTTTTGAACCATTCCATTGTAGATTTTGCTTTATGTTTTGGATCATTGTCTTGTTGGAAGACAAATCTCCGTCCCAGTCTCAGGTCTTTTGCAGACTCCATCAGGTTTTCTTCCAGAATGGTCCTGTATTTGGCTCCATCCATCTTCCCATCAATTTTAACCATCTTCCCTGTCCCTGCTGAAGAAAAGCAGGCCCAAACCATGATGCTGCCACCACCATGTTTGACAGTGGGGATGGTGTGTTCAGCTGTGTTGCTTTTACGCCAAACATAACGTTTTGCATTGTTCATCTGACCAGAGCACCTTCTTCAACATGTTTGGTGTGTCTCCCAGGTGGCTTGTGGCAAACTTTAAACAACACTTTATGGATATTTTAAGAAATGTCTTTCTTCTTGCCACTCTTCCATAAAGGCCAGATTTGTGCAATATACAACTGATTGTTGTCCTATGGACAGAGTCTCCCACCTCAGCTGTAGATCTCTGCAGTTCATCCAGAGTGATCATGGGCCTCTTGGCTGCATCTCTGATCAGTCTTCTCCTTGTATGAGCTGAAAGTTTAGAGGGACGGCCAGGTCTTGGTAGATTTGCAGTGGTCTGATACTCCTTCCATTTCAAGATTATCGCTTGCATAGTGCTCCTTGGGATGTTTAAAGCTTGGGAAATCTTTTTGTATCCAAATCCGGCTTTAAACTTCTTCACAACAGTATCTCGGACCTGCCTGGTGTGTTCCTTGTTCTTCATGATGCTCTCTGCGCTTTTAACGGACCTCTGAGACTATCACAGTGCAGGTGCATTTATACGGAGACTTGATTACACACAGGTGGATTGTATTTATCATCATTAGTCATTTAGGTCAACATTGGATCATTCAGAGATCCTCACTGAACTTCTGGAGAGAGTTTGCTGCACTGAAAGTAAAGGGGCTGAATAATTTTGCACGCCCAATTTTTCAGTTTTTGATTTGTTAAAAAAGTTTGAAATATCCAATAAATGTTGTTCCACTTCATGATTGTGTCCCACTTGTTGTTGATTCTTCACAAAAAAATACAGTTTTATATCTTTATGTTTGAAGCCTGAAATGTGGCAAAAGGTCGCAAAGTTCAAGGGGGCCGAATACTTTCGCAAGGCACTGTATTTAAATAATGAATAAGAGAGGACCAAGTACAGAGCCTTGGGGCACACCATTAAAGACAGACAATTTAACAGACATAAGCCCATAAAATTGAGTGCACTGAGTTATATCAGAAAGATAGTTAGCAAACCATGCAACTGCATGCTCCGAAAGACATACACTCTACAATCTCTGCCTTAGGATAGCATGATCAACTGTATCAAAAGCCTTAGAGAGATAAAAAAAAAAAGTGAGACACAGTACTGTTTTTTGTCAAGGGCTTCAGTGATATCATTTAAAACCTTCACGGCTGCTGTAATTGTGCTATGCTTCTTCTTGAAGCCCGAGTGGTACATTGATAAAATAAAGTTAGTAAATAAAAACTCTTTTAGCAGTTCACTTACAAGGGTTTCAAGTATTTTCACCAGGGGTGACAGCTTTGAGATTTTCCTATAATTATTTAAAAGAGTTGGATCTCCCCCTTTTAAAAGTGGTAGGACAAATGCTGATTTCCAGATCTTACTGGACTGGAGAAATACCCCAGATACACCAGACTGTCCCTAGCCCCACAACACATAAACTATTGCAGCATAATTATTGGAGGCTGAGACTCTGTCCTGACTAGCTCCTAGCTACGAGCTCAGCTAACTTCAGTAAGTTTTTGCTGAGCATGGTGGTTCTGTCCTGCTATTAGCTCAGAGTCACAGAGATGCACTCTGTCCTGAATAGCTCCTAGCTACTAGCTCAGCTAACTTCAGTCAGTGTTTGCTGAGCATCGTGGTTCTCTCCTGACCATCTTTGCATTATTCTTGCTCTCTGTGTGAAAGTTTTTAATTATATTTTTGGCAGCTAAGGCTTAGGACGGATCTCATTAAATTGGTGAGTTTTATTTGGTTGCCTGAAAGACAGCTTAGCGTCACTCTCTCCTCTTGTGATGGACATAACACGTCTTATGCTTTTTAATCCCCTGATTTAAATTCATTTTCAAAACCTGCACATAAATCAGCAGAAAGACATCCTTCTGAAATGGGTAATAATAGTAGATGTCACTGCCAAGCTGGATTTCTCTCCCCAAAATCAAGAGGAGGAGGGGAGAGGAACACAACCAGAGGAGGAGGGGAGAGGAACACAACCAGAAGAGGAACAGACAATGTACAAGAACCGAACTAAATACTTTTCCTTGGAAGTAACAAACGTTGGTTTCCCTTTTGTTACTTTAAAACTTCTTAGGGATCTGCGTCCCGTTAACAGGACAGCAGATTTTAGAGAAACAGCAAATGTCGATACAGATAAGTGTGTTAAATCGGCTGAAAGCTTAAATTCTTGTTAATATAACTGCACTGTCCAATTTACAGTAGCTATTACTGCGAAAAAATGCCATGCTATTGTTTGAGGAGAGCGCCTAACAACAAAACAGTTTTTTTCACCGCGATAGGTTTGATAAATTCACCCCTGAAGGTGAAATGTGTACTTACATTCTGAAATCTTGCTCTGATTTATCATTCAAAGGGTCCCAGAGATAACATGAAGTGTTGTTTTGTTAGTTAAAATCCTTTTTCATATCTTAAAAAGGTCCACATAGCATGCACAATTAATTTTGTATTTCCACTCTTCAATTTGCAAAGAAAGGAATCTGGGAAAATTGAACCCTAAACATTGTTTCAACCAGTCAAATCACATTTGTCTTTATTCCTCAGAGATCCTAGAACTTAACCAGACTTCACTATATCACTATATCATTAGGGGTGCAGTATTTCCTATAGGACACCATATTTGGTCAGAGAGTGACACCTTCATGGCACGCCGTTGACGCGGGCGGTTTTAATTTGCTCGACTGTATCTTTGTCAAATAAGCACCAATCGGGGTCAAACAAAGCTAGATAGCCAATGAGCTGGGATTTACGGGAGTATCCAGAAACCTTGTATCTGTAGTAAAATGTTGTTACCTTTTGCGACAGCATGCCTTTTCTTGGACAAAGTTATAAAGTTATGAAAACTGTTTAATTTTTGCAATTGTTGAACTTATAATATGGTTAGTAATACTGTAAAAGATAAATCCAAGTAAGATAAGTCCAAGTACAGATTTGATGATATTCTTTCAGAAAAATGTAATCTGAATGCAAATGTCTCCTTCATGATTTGCCCAAATGTACCTGGTGACTTCACACTAAATGTCATGTAGTTAACTCATACTTCAAGTTATCAATCTGACACCATGCCATCTCTTGTGGACCCCATCGGAATTACAACCAGAGTGATGGCTAGAAATGGGACCGTTCTGATGCATTTCAAAGATTGTGGTAGAAAGATAAAAGGTTGGTTTTCTCTTTGTATTTTCTTCTACCAGATCTATTGTGTGTTATTCTCCTACATTCAATTCACATTTCTACAAACTTCAAAGCGTTTTCTTTCAAATGGTACAAACAATATGCATATCCTTGCTTCAGGGCCTGAGCTACAGGCAGTAAGATTTGGGTATGTCATTTTAGGTGAAAACTGAAAAAAAAGGGGTTATCCCCAGACTCCACTCTTCTGGTAATGTTTTCCACTAGATGTTGGAACATTGCTGAGGGGACTTGCTTCCATTCAATCACAAGAGCATTAGTGAGGTCAGGCATTGATGTTGGGCATTTAGGCCTGGCTCACAGTCGGAGTTACAATTCATCAATTCATGAAATTTCCATCCTAACTATAACATTTTCCGACAAGATAGAACTGCCAAAGGGGGCGGAGTTGAAATCTACTGCAGAGATAGCCTGCAGAGATCTGTCCTACTGTCCAGGTCTGTGGCCCAAACAATTTGAGCTTCTTCTTTTAAAAATCCACCTTTCCACAAACAAGTCTCTTACCGTTGCCTCTTGCTAGACCACAATCTGCTCCCAGCTGTGCCCTGGACACCATATGCGAACTGATTGCCCCATCTATTGCCCCATCTATTTTCAGAGCTCGTGCTGTTAGGTGACCTAAACTGAGACATGCTTAATGTAAGTGATGTGAAATGGCTAGCTAGTTAGCGGTGGTGCGCGCTAATAGCGTTTCAATCGGTGAGGTCACTTGCTCTGAGACCTTGAAGTAGGGGTTCCCCTTGCTCTGCAAGGTCCGTGTCTTTTGTGGAGAGATGGGTAACGATGCTTCGTGGGTGACTGTTGTTGATGTGTGCAGAGGGTCCCTGGTTCGAGTCCGGGTAGGGGTGAGGGGACGGACGAAAAGTTATACTGTTACATTAACACCCCGGCCATCCTACAATCTAAGCTTGATGCTCTCAATCTCACACAAATTATTAATGAACCTACCAGGTACAACCCCAAATCCGTAAACACGGGCACCCTCATAGATATCACCCTAACCAACCTGCCCTCCAAATACACCTCTGCTGTCTTCAACCAGAAACTCAGCGATCACTGCCTCATTGTCTGCGTCCGTAATTGGTCCTCTGTCAAACGACCACCCCTCATCACTGTCAAACGCTCGCTAAAACACTTCAGCGTGCAGGCCTTTCTAATCGACCTGGTCGGCGGATCCTGGAAGGATATTGATCCCATCAGTAGAAGATGCCTAGTTATTCTTTAAAAGTGCTTTCCTCACCATCTTAAAGAAGCATGCCCCTTTCAAAAAATGAAGAACCAGAAACAGATATAGCCATTGGTTGACTCCAGACCTGACTGCCCTCGACCAGCACAAGAACGTCCGGCGGACTGCAATAACATCAAATAGACCATGCAACTTTTCAGGGAAGTTAGGAACCAATATACACATGCAATTAGGAAAGCAAAGGCTAGCTTTTTCAAACATAATTTTGCATCCTGTAGCACTAACTGCAAAATCTTCTGGGACACTGTAAAGTCCATGGAGAATAAGAGCACCCCCTCCCAGCTGCCCACTGCACTGAGGCTTGGAAACACTGTCACCACTGATAAATCCGGCGATAACTGAGAATTTCAATAAGCATTTCTCTACGGCTGGCCATGCTTTCCACCTGGCTACCCCTACCCCGGTCAATAGCCCTGCACCCCTCACTGCAACTTGCCCAAGCCTCCCCCATTTCTCCCACACCCAAATCCAGATAGCTGATGTTCTGAAAGAGCTGCAAAATCTGGAACCCTACAAATCAGCCGGGATAGTCAATCTGGACCCTTCCTAAAACTATCCCCCGAAATTGTTGCAACCCCTATTACTAGCCCGTTCAAACTCTCTTTCGTATCGTCTGAGATGCCCAAAGATTGGAAAGCTGCCGCGGTCATCCCCCTCTTCAAAGGGAGAGGCACTCTAGACCCAAATTGCTACAGACCTATATCTATCCTACCCTGCCTTTCTAAGATCTTCAAAAGCCAAGTTAACAAACAGATAACAGACCATTTTGAATCCCACCGTAACTTCTCTCCTATGCAATCTGGTTTCAGAGCTGGTTATGGGTGCACCTCAGCCACGCTCAAGGTCCTAAACGATATCATATATCCACCATCGAGACATTACTGTGCAGCTATATTCATCGACCTGGCCAAGGCTTTCGACTCTGTCAATCAACACATTGTTATTGGCAGACTCGACAGCCTTGGTTACTCAAATGACTGCCTCGCCTGGTTCACCAGCTACTTCTCAAATCTCGCCTGCCTCGCCTGTTGTACGGACCTCTGGCAGTCTCTATGATGGTGCCAGAGGGTTCAATTCTCGGGCCGACTCTCTTCTCTGTACACATCAATGATGTCTCTCTTGCTGCTGGTGATTCTCTGATCTACCTATATGCAGACAACACCATTCTGTATACTTCTGGCCCTTTGGACACTGTGTTAAAACCTCTTGATGCTAGGGGGCACTATTTTTATGTTTGGAAAAATAACGTTCCCAAAGTAAACAGCCTATTTCTCAGGACCAGATGCTAGAGTATGCATATAGTTGACAGATTAGGATAGAAAACACTCTAAAGTTCCCAAAACTTGTCTGTGAGTATAACAGAACTGATATTGCAGGTGAAACCCTGAGAAAAATCAAACCAGGAAGTGGCTTCTATTTTGAAAACTCCATGTTCCATAGCCTCCCATTGCTCCATTTAAAGGGATATCAACCAGCTTCCTTTTCCTATCGCTTCCTCAAGGTGTCAAAAGTCTTCAGACATAGATTCAGGCTTTTATTTTGAAAAATTAGCCAGAACGATAACATCGCATCAAGTGGGCACATGAGTTTTGCTCGTGCAACAGAATTTGGACAGCTATTGTTTTTCCGTCTCCTACTGTGAACGACATTTGCAGTTGAAATATTATCGATTATATATTTTAACAACCTGAGGATTGATTATAAAAAAACATTTGACATGTTTCTGTGGATATTACGGATATTATTTGGAATTTGTCTGCGTTGTCGTGACAGCTCTTTCCTATGGATTTCTGAACATAATGCGTCAAACAAACAGAGGTATTTTGGATATAAAAATAATCTTAATGGAACAAAAGGATAATTTGTTGTGTAACTGGGAGTCTCGTGAGTGAAAACACCGGAAGATCATCAAAGGCAAACGATTAATTTGATTGTTTTTCTGATTTTCGTGACCGAGCTACCTGATGCTAAGTGTACTTAATGTTTTGTCATGCGATCGATAAACTTACACAAACGCTTGGATTGCTTTCGCTGTAAAGCATATTTTTCCAAATCTGAGACGACAGGTGGATTACCAAAAAGCTACGCTGTGTTTTGCAATATTGTGATTTCATGAATATGAATATTTGTAGTAATATTATTTGACTGAGGCGCTATGCTTTTCAACGGTTACAGATGACAATCATCCCGCTTAAGGGATGGGTAGCGTCAAGACGTTTTAACTAACCTCAAGACGAGCTTCAATGCTTCTCTGCATACATCAATGATGTCGCTCTTGCTGCCGGTGAGTCCTTGATCCACCTCTACGCAGACGACACCATTCTGTATACTTCTGGCCCCTCTTTGGACACTGTTTTAGCCTCCAATACCCTACTCAATAAATTGGATGCAGTCTATCACACTGCAATCCGTTTTGTCACCAAAGCCCCATATGCTACCCACCATTGCGACCTGTACGCTCTCGTTGGCTGGCCCTCGCTTCATACTCGTCGCCAAACCCACTGGCTCCAGGTCATCTACAAGTCTCTGCTAGGTAAAGCCCCCCCCCTTATCTCAGCTCACTGGTCACCATATCAGCACCCACTCATAGCACGCGCTCCAACAGGTTTATCTCACTGTTCACCCCCAAAGCCAAATCCTCATTTGGCCGCCTTTCCTTCCAGTTCTCTGCTAACAAGGACTGGAACGAACTGCAGAAATCACTGAAGCTGGAGACTCATATCTCCCTCACTAGCTTTAAGCACCAGCTATCAGAGCAGCTCACAGATCACTGCACCTGTACAAAGCCCATCTGTAAACAGCCCATCTATCTACCTACCTCATCCCCATACTGTATTTATTTATTTATCTTGCTCCTTTGCACCACATCTTCTGCACATGTATCACTCCAGTGTTTAATTGCTATAGTGTAACTACTTCACCACCGTGACCTATTTATTGCCTTACCTCCCTCATTTGCACACACTGTAAATATACTTTGTATTTGTTGTCTTTTTCTACTGTATTATTGACTGTATGTTTGTTTTCCTCCATGTGTAACTCTGTTTCGTTGTATGTGTCGAACAGCTTTGCTTTATCTTGGCCAGGTCGCAGTTGTAAATGAAAACTTGTTCTCAACTGGCCACCTGGTTAAATAAAGGTGAAATAAAATAATTCTAAATCCCAAAGGAGTTCGATGGGTTTGGGGTCAGGGCGCTGTGCAGGCCAGTCAGGATTCTCCTGGAATCCACGAATCCAAGATTAGTCCGTTGGACCGCCAGATGGTGAAGCGTGATAGATAACTCTATAGAACATGTTTCCACTGCTCCAGAGTCCATTGGCAGCTAGCTTTACACCACTCCAGCTGATGCTTGGCATTGTTCATGGTGATCGTAGGCTTGTGAGCGGCTGCTCGGCCATGGAAGCCCATTTCATGAAGCTCCTGACAAACATTTATTGTGCTGACTTTGCTTCCTGAGGCAGTTTGGAACTCAGTAGTGAATGTTGCAACAGAAGACAGACAATTTTTACGCAGTACGCACTTCAGCACTCGGCGTCCTCTTTCTGTGAGCTTGTGTGGCCTACCACTTCATGGCTGAGCTGTTGTTGCTCCTAGACATTTCCACTTCACAATAACAGCACTTACAACTGACCAGGGTCAGCTCTAGCAGTGAATAAATTTGACAAACTGACTTGTTGGACAGGTGGCATCCTGTGACGGTGCCACGTTGAAAGTCACTAGGCTCTTCAGTAAGGCCATTCTACTGCCAATGTTTGTCGATTTAGATTTTTTTTATGCATCTGTCAGCAACGGGTGTGGCTGAAAAGTCGAATCCACTCATTTGAAGGTGTGTCCACATACTGCTGTGTATATATTGCGTATCTCCTTACGGCCTATCAGAAGCATAATAATCACTATCTGCAAGTCGATTTCCCATAGAAAACATGTGTTAATAATAAACAATGTCAATTCATCAATGTGTCCAACTGCAGAGATGCGTTATAGTTTTAAATGCATGTTTTTGAACTCTGAAAGAGGAAAGTGTGCCAGGAATGAGATGCTAGTTAAAAGGATGAACGGTGAAGCCCAACATGTGTTTCTAGGTCTTACGCTGCTCAGGGACCAGATTAAAGGATTCTATTCAACAGGCCAAATGTGTTGTTACCTCTGACATGACTGTACACAGGCAACACAACATTACTACCCCGAACACAGGCAACACAACATGACTGAACACAGGCAACACAACATGACTGTACACAGGCAACACAACATTACTACCCCGAACACAGGCAACACAACATGACTGAACACAGGCAACACAACATGACTGTACACAGGCAACACAACATTACTACCCCGAACACAGGCAACACAACATGACTGAACACAGGCAACACAACATGACTGAACACAGGCAGCACAACATGACTGTACACAGGCAACACAACATGACTGAACACAGGCAGCACAACATGACTGTACACAGGCAACACAACATGACTGAACACAGGCAACACAACATGACTGAACACAGGCAACACAACATGACTGAACACAGGCAACACAACGTGACTGAACACAGGCAACACAACGTGACTGAACACAGGCAACACAACATGACTGAACACAGGCAATACAACATGACTGAACACAGGCAACACAACATGACTGAACACAGGCGACACAACATAAATACACCTGATATAGACAACACAATATTACTAAACCTGATATAGACAACTTTACTACATCTGATATAGACAACAAAACATTACTACACCTGACACAGACAACAACATGACTACACCTGATATAGACAACACAACATGACTACACCTGATATAGACAACATTAATACACTTGATATAGACAACAACATGACTACACCTGATATAGACAACATTACTACACCTGATATCGACAACACAACATTACTACACCTGATACAGACAACAACATTACCACACTTGATATAGACAACATTACTACACCTGATATCGACAACACAACATTACTACACCTGATATAGACAACAACATGACTACACCTGATATAGACAACATTACTACACCTGATATAGACAACAACATGACTACACCTGATATAGACAACATTACTACACCTGATATCGACAACACAACATTAATACACCTGATATAGACAACAACATGACTACACCTGATATAGACAACAACATCACTACACCTGATATAGACAACATTACTACACCTGATATCGACAACACAACATTACTACACCTGATACAGACAACAACATTACTACACCAGATATAGACAACATTACTACACCTGATATAGACAACAACATTACTACACCTGATACAGACAACAACATTACTACACCTGATATAGACAACACAACATGACTACACCTGATATAAACAACACAAATTTACTACACCTGATATAGACAACACAACATTACTTCACCTGATATAGACAACACAACATTACTACACCTGATATAGACAACACAACATTACTACACCTGATATAGACAACACAACATTACTACACCTGATACAGACAACACACCATTACTACACCTGATATAGACAACAACATGACTACACCTGATATAGACAACCACATTACTACACCTGATATAGACAACAACATGACTACACCTGATATAGACAACACAACATTACTACACCTGATACTGACAACACAACATTACTCCCACTGATATCAACAGTGACTAATTATTCTCCATAGACCCGACAGGAATTAACAGGGCAGTATATCCTCTGTGTTCCATTTAAGCACAATCCTCTAGGATCCCATAATTACTATAGCATTAATAAGGAAATTATAAAACACTACTTTTGAAGAATCAAGGATACAGACAACTTTTACAAACCTTTCTGGATAATGCTTAACACAGAAATATGCTTCCCTTTGAATAAAATGATCAGAAGTACAACATTCGGTATGGCCTGGTGCACACATTTACTCAGCAACAATGCTTGGTAATAATGTCACTCCTCCATTTTAAGTATATCCCTGTTCTTTCTCCACATAACCACAGTAGGTTTAACATCTAAAATGGAACACAGCCACCTGATGTTTCTGGATTGCAAAACAGTTTTGTATCTCATAAAGCATCCTTCTCTCTTTCTCTCTCTCTCTCATTTTCATCCTTCTCTCTTCTTCTCATCCTTCTCTCTTTCCTTCTCTCTTCTTCTCATCCTTCTCTCTTTCCTTCTCTCTCTCTTCTCATCCTTCTCTCTTTCCTTCTCTCTTCTTCTCATCCTTCTCTCTTTCCTTCTCTCTTCTTCTCATCCTTCTCTCTTTCCTTCTCTCTCTTCTTCTCATCCTTCTCTCTTTCCTTCTCTCTCTTCTTCTCATCCTTCTCTCTTTCCTTCTCTCTCTTCTTCTCATCCTTCTCTCTTTCCTTCTCTCTCTTCTTCTCATCCTTCTCTCTTTCCTTCTCTCTCTTCTTCTCATCCTTCTCTCTTTCCTTCTCTCTCTTCTTCTCATCCTTCTCTCTTTCCTTCTCTCTCTTCTTCTCATCCTTCTCTCTTTCCTTCTCTCTCTTCTTCTCATCCTTCTCTCTTTCCTTCTCTCTCTTCTTCTCATCCTTCTCTCTTTCCTTCTCTCTCTTCTTCTCATCCTTCTCTCTTTCCTTCTCTCTCTTCTTCTCATCCTTCTCTCTTTCCTTCTCTCTCTTCTTCTCATCCTTCTCTCTTTCCTTCTCTCTCTTCTTCTCATCCTTCTCTCTTTCCTTCTCTCTCTTCTTCTCATCCTTCTCTCTTTCCTTCTCTCTCTCTTCTCATCCTTCTCTCTTCTTCTCATCCTTCTCTCTTTCCTTCTCTCTCTTCTTCTCATCCTTCTCTCTTTCCTTCTCTCTCTTCTTCTCATCCTTCTCTCTTTCCTTCTCTCTCTTCTTCTCATCCTTCTCTCTTTCCTTCTCTCTCTTCTTCTCATCCTTCTCTCTTTCCTTCTCTCTCTCTTCTCATCCTTCTCTCTTCTTCTCATCCTTCTCTCTTCTTCTCATCCTTCTCTCTTTCCTTCTCTCTCTTCTTCTCATCCTTCTCTCTTTCCTTCTCTCTCTTCTTCTCATCCTTCTCTCTTTCCTTCTCTCTCTTCTTCTCATCCTTCTCTCTTTCCTTCTCTCTCTTCTTCTCATCCTTCTCTCTTTCCTTCTCTCTCTTCTTCTCATCCTTCTCTCTTTCCTTCTCTCTCTTCTTCTCATCCTTCTCTCTTTCCTTCTCTCTCTCTTCTCATCCTTCTCTCTTCTTCTCATCCTTCTCTCTTCTTCTCATCCTTCTCTCTTTCCTTCTCTCTCTTCTTCTCATCCTTCTCTCTTTCCTTCTCTCTCTTCTTCTCATCCTTCTCTCTTTCCTTCTCTCTCTTCTTCTCATCCTTCTCTCTTTCCTTCTCTCTCTTCTTCTCATCCTTCTCTCTTTCCTTCTCTCTCTTCTTCTCATCCTTCTCTGTTTCCTTCTCTCTCTCAGCAACATAAATGACCAGTTTAATCTCCTTAAAACAGAATAGAAAGAGCGAATCCAGAAGTGTTATGATCCATGAAGTCATGTCATTAATATCAGTTAGTCGCTAAACCTCTCGGATTGAAATGTGGAGACCTGCGTCAGCGGCAAAATATAACTAAAATCACTACTTCATTAGCATGACTATAACTGCACCATAAAAAAATGGTACGAAAAACTGTGCCCCAAATTGACATCCTAGTTTGTTTATAAGGTACATCTTGGGGTGAGGTTATATGTTCATGTTAAACTCAGTCATTAGCTTGTACTGTATACACTCCCTTACAGCCACCGTGCTTCTACACCTGCATTGCTTGCCGTTTGGGGTTTTAGACTGGGTTTCTGTACAGCACTTTGAGATATCAGCTGATGTACGAAGGGCTATATAAATACATTTGATATGATTTGATATTATTCAGACTACTATGACAAGATGGCCCTTTTGCTTAGCAGGAAATCAATTTGTAACATCAAACACCTAGATCATTGGATTGCCTTGAGACACTCATCGTTTATACAAAAAAAAATATATATACATATCTTCAGGTAAATGTAATGACACATCGTAGGCTGTTGACGTATACGTGTCAAGCAAAACATACTCATACAATATTCTGAGAGAGAGAGAGAGAGAGAGAGAGAGAGAGAGAGAGAGAGAGAGAGAGAGAGAGAAGGGTGTGCCTTGCACCCAACGTCGAGGCTTTAATGTGATCCCAAATAGGTCAGGATTGGATGGATGGGTTAGGGCATGTAAAGAACGCCAATAAATTAATGATAAATGATTTAACCCTGATTAGAAATATTGCAATTTTTCACTGCTGTCACTGGAATAAAGGCATCATCAGCAACAGCGGACTAGTTGCTGGCTTCCTCATAATTGGTCCTTTAGCTCCAGGCGGTGCCCCACAGCTCTCCATTAATCAAACTGAATGAAGGAGAGCCTACGTGACAGCAACGGACAGCATTAGATGGGAAAAGTGTTTTTCAGGTGGCCAGGCAAACCTTTTAAGTCATTTATCCACCACTCAAGTAATTAATAGTGTTTTCCCCTTCCTCCCTTCCTTCCTTCCTTCCTTCCTTCCTTCCTTCCTTCCTTCCTTCCTTCCAATGATTTTTATTTTATTTCCCCTTTTCTTTTTTTGTTTTTGTTTTCTTCTTTCAGAGTTTCTTTTATACAAAATGTGTTAATCCCAAAATGTGTTATCTCATGCCATTACCTTGGAACACAGCATTGATCATGTGTTTACAGTGTTGTTTTACCCATCACATTGTCCACAATCAATGTTTGTGTTGTTCACTACCAGTGGAGGCTCCTTAGAGGAGGAAGGCGAGGACCGTGCTCCTCAGTGAATTTCATTAAGATTAAATTAAATTAAAAAAATGTTTAAATCATTAAATAATATCTATGCTTGTAAGATAAAACTAAATATATTAACGTTATCAAATAATTGATTAAATTACACATCAAAAACATTCTCTAGGGTATCACCATGGGTATATAGACTTCAAAACAAAACCTAGGAGGCTTACGGTTCTCAAACCTTTCCATAGACTTACACAGTAATTACGACAGCTTCAAGAGGACATCCTCCAACATATCAGAGCTCTTTGCAGCATGAACTGACATTTTGGCTGTGTCCCAAACTACAAGGACACTGCCTTTTCAGGCAGCGTTTTCAAGAAGTGGAGGGCTGTTTCTAGGCAGGATTTCAAAATTGGCATATCCCAATCCAAAGGTACCTTACAATGCTGCTTGGGAGAACACAAGTCATCACTTGGGAGAACTTTTTCGAGAAGAATAAAGAATAACTTTGACAAATGTAAACATAACGTTTATTTATTTATTCACCAATTAAAATGTTGAGTAACTGTTGTTTATCAGCACGTTGTAGAGCTAGCTAGCTAGCAAGCACATTGTTCACGATACCTAACTAACACTCGTAGGTGATCTAGCTGTAACGGTTTTCTTTAGGTGAAGGAGAGTCGGACCAAAATGCAGCGTGGTATTCTTGATACATATCAATAAAGAAGAAAACACGAACAATACAAAAACAACAAACGTAACGTGAAAACCTATACAGCCTGTCTGGTGACAACAACACAGAGACAGGAACAATCACCCGCGAAACACTCAAAGAATATGGCTGCCTAAATATGGTTCCCAATCAGAGACAACGATAAACACCTGCCTCTGATTGAGAACCACTCCAGACAGCCATAGACTTACCTAGAAAACCCCACTAAGCCACAATCCCAATACCTACGAAAACCCCAAGACAAAACACACCACATGCAAAACCCATGTCACACCCTGGCCTGACCAAATAAATAAAGAAAACACAAAAATACTGAGACCAGGGCGTGACAGAACCCCCCCCCCCCCCAAGGTGCGGACTCCCGACCGCACAACTAAACCCATAGGGGAGGGTCCGGGTGGGCGTCTGTCCACTGTGGCGGCTCCGGCGCGGGACGTGGACCCCACTCTAACAAAGTCTTAGTCCCTTTGCCCCGCGTCCTTAGATAGGCGACCCTTGCCGCCGACCTTGGCCTAGTAGTCCTCACCAAGGGCCCCACTGGACTGAGGGGCAGCTCTGGACTGAGGGGCAGCTCGGAACTGAGGGGTAGCTCGAGACTGAGGGGTAGCTTGGCACTGAGGGGTAGCTCGGCACTGAGAGGAAGCTCAGCACTGAGAGGAAGCTCAGGCAGGTAGTAGGCTCTGGCAGATCCTGGCTGGCTGGTGGTTCTGGCAGATCCTGGCTGACTGGCGGTTCCGGCAGATCCTGGCTGACTGGCGGATCCTGGCTGACTGGCGGATCAATTATATTGGCTTGACAGGAGAAAACAGGCCGACTCGTTTGGAGGTAAGACATGTCAACAACAGCTGAAGAAAAATGTAGTGAATGCAACCAGTTGTGTTCTGTTTAATTTTGACTTGCCAGCCAGTCAAGTTATTTATGAATGATGTTGATGAATCTGTTTTGCTAGCTAGCTGCATGTAGTGTCTGTTTACCATGCTAACGTTAGCTAATTTTCTCTTCCACTATGTGTTACACTATTGGGGTTGTGTTGCTAGTTATCAAATCAATTCTAATCTTACTTGTCACACACATGGTTCGCAGATGTTAATGCGAGTGTAGTGAAATGCTTGTGCTTCTAGTTCCGACCGTGCAGTAATATCTAACAAGTAATCTAACAATTCCCCAACAACTACCTAATAAACAGATAACTAAAGGGGTGAATGAGAATATGTACATGTAAGTATATGGATGAGTGATGACTGAGCGGCATAGGCAAGGTGCAATAGATGGTATAAAATACAGTATATACATGTGATATGAGTAATGTAAGATATGTCGACATTATTAAAGTGGAATTATTTAGAATGCTTTGTATAAAGTGACTATTGATCCATTTATTAAAGTGGCCAGTGATTGGGTCTCAATGTAGGCAGCAGCCTCTCTGAGTTAGTGATGGATGTTTAACAGTCTGGTGGTCTTGCGATATAAGCTGTTTTTCAGTCTCTCGGTCCCAGCTTCGATGTATCTGTACTGACCTCACCTTGGTTGTTGTCCTTGATGATCTTTTTGGCCATCCTGTGACATCGGGTGGTGTAGGTTTCCTGGAGGGCAGGTAGCTTGCCCCCGGTGATGTGTTGTGCAGACTTCACTACCCTCTGGAGAGCCCTGTGGTTGAAGGCGATGCAGTTGCCGTACCAGGCTGTGATACAGCCTGACAGGATGCTCTCGATTGTGCATCTGTAAAAGTTTCTCAGGGTTTTGAGTGACAAATCTAATTTCTTCAGTCTCCTGAGGTTGAAGAAGCGCTGTTGCGCCTTCTTCACCACGCTGTCTGTGTGGGAGGACCAATTCAGTTTGTCTGTGATTTGTACACCAATAAACTTTCCACCTTCTCCACTACTGTCCCTTCGATATGGATAGGGGGGTGCTCCCTCTGCTGTTTCCTGAAGTCCACAATCATCTCCATTGTTTTGTTGACATTGAGTAAGAGGTTGTTTTCCTGACACCACACTCTGAGTGCCCTCACCTCCTTCCTGTAGGCTGTCCCATTGTTGTTGGTAATCAAGCCCACTACTGTTGTGTCGTCTGCAAACTTGATGACTGAGTTGGAGGCGTGCATGGCCACACAGTTGTGGGTGAACAGGGAGAACAGGAGGGGGCTGAGCACACACCCTTGTGGGGCCACAGTGTTGAGTGTCAGCGAAGTGGAGATGTTGTTTCCTACCTTCACCACCTGGGGGCGGCCCATCAGGAAGTCCAGTACCCAGTTGCACAGGGAGGTGTTCAGACCCAGGGCCTCCAGCTTAATGATGGGTTTGGAGGGTACTATGGTGTTAAATGCTGAGCTGTCGTCAATCAACAGCATTCTTACATAGGTATTCCTTTTGTCCAGATGGGTTAGGGCAGTGTGCAGTGTGATGGCGATTGCGTCATCTGTGGACCTGTTTGGGCAGTATGCAAACTGAAGTGGGCCTAGGGTGGCTGATAAGGTGGAGAATATATGAATTTTGACTAGTCTCTCGAAGCACTTCATGATGACAGAGGTATTAATTTAGTTCAGTTATCTTTGCCTTCTTGGGTACAGGAACAATGGTAGCCATCTTGAAGCATGTGGGGACAAGATACTGGGATAGGGAACGATTGAATATGTCCGTAAACACACCAGCCAGCTGGTCTGCACATGCTCTGATGTGGTTAGGAATGCCATCTGGGCCTGCAGCGAGGAGGGGGCTGCGACGGTGGCACTGTATTATCCTCAAAGCAAAGAAGATGTTTATTTTGTCTGGAAGCGTGACGTTGGTGTCGGTGTCGAGGCAGGATTTATTTTTGTTGTCCGTGATTTCCTGTAGACCCTGCCACATGTCTGAGCTGTTGAATTGCGACTATGCCTTGTTAACTGATAACTAAACATGAATAAAGATAGTTGTATCTTCAGCAACATGAACTGAAGTTTGAGGTTAATTTATCTCCTTGTTCCAGCTTGAAGGACTTCCCACCCTTGCAGATTTAAATAACTTGTTGTGGACCTCCCAGGCAACAAAATAATCACCATATCCCAGGATATTATTCAGGAGTGGGCAACATCAATGCTAGATAGTAATAGATTCACACATGTTATTGTTTATCATGTAGATATGTCAGGACATTGTAATTTATGAAGCTCAATCTAAAATATACACTGCCGTTCAAAAGTTTGGGGTCACTTAGAAATGTCATTGTTTTTGAAAGAAAAACACGTTTTTTTGTCCATTAAAATAACATAAAATTCATCAGATATACAGTGTAGACGTTGCTAGTGTTGTAAATAACTATTGTAGCTGGAAACGGTTGATTTGTAATGGTATATATGCATAGGCATACAAAGGCCCATTATCAGCAACCATCACTCCTGTGTTCCAATGGCACGTTGTGACAGCTAATCCAAGTTTATCATTTTAAATAAAACTGGCCTTCTTTAGACTAGTTGTGTATCTGGGAGCATCAGCATTTGCGGGTTCGATTACAGACTCAAAATGACCAGAAACAAAGGACTTTCTTCTGAAACTCTTCAGTCTATTCTTAATCTGAGAAATTAAGGCTATTCCATGCGAGAAATTGCCAAGAAACTGAAGATCTCGTACAACGCTGTGTACTACTCCTTTCACAGAACAGAGCAAACTGGTCTAACCAGAATAGAAAGACCAGTGGGAGGCCCCGGTGCACAACTGAGCTAGTGGACAAGTACATTAGAGTGTCTAGTTTGAGAAACAGATGCCTCACAAGTCCTCAACTGGCAGCTTCATTAAATAGTACCTGCAAAACACCAGTCTCAACGTCAACAGTGAAGAGGCGACTCCGGGATGCTGGACTTCTAGGCAGAGTTGCAAAGAAAAAGCCATATCTCAGACTGGCCAATAAAAAGGAAAGATTAAGATGGGCAAAAGAACACAGACACTGGACAGAGGAACTCTGCCTAGAAGGCCAACATCCCGGATGTCTACACTGTATTTCTGATCAATTTGATGTTATTTTAATTTACTGAACAAGCTTATGAATGTTGGAGGCTAATCTCCTTGAATCTCCTTGAAATGTTCCTCACATCTCAATTGTTTTAAGGACTCATGAACTCATGAACAGATACAGGAAAACCAATACAACTGTTAACATTTCATTGATTCAGAACATTAAAAGGAAAACGACCCTAACCACACAGCCTAGACAAAACAGGAGGCTTCTGGACAAGTCTCTGAATGTCCTTGAGTGGCCCAGCCAGAGCCCGAACTTGAACCTAATCGAACATCTCTGGACAGACCTGAATATAGCTGTGCAGTAACGTTCCCCATCCAACCTGAAAGATCTTGAGAAGATCTGCCGAGAAGAATGGGAGAAACTCCTCAAATATATAGTACCAGTCAAAAGTTTGGACACACCTACTTATTCAAAGGTTTTTCTTTATTTTTTATTATTTTCTACATTGTAGAATAATAGTGAAGACATCAAAACTATGAAATAACACATATGGAATCATGTAGTAACCAAAAAAGTGGTATACAAATCAAAATATATTTTAGATAATAGAATCTTCAAAGTAGCCACCCTTTGCTTTGATAACAGCTTTGAACACTCTTTACATTTGTATTGGTATTTAATATGGATCCCCATTAGTTCCTGCCAAATCAGCAGCTACTCTTCCTGGGGTTTATTATGGATCCCCATTAGTTCCTGACAAATCAGCAGCTACTCTTCCTGGGGTTTATTATGGGTCCCCATTAGTTCCTGCCAAAGCAGCAGCTACTCTTCCTGGGGTTTATTATGGATCCCCATTAGTTCCTGCCAAAGCAGCAGCTACTCTTCCTGGGGTTTATTATGGGTCCCCATTAGTTCCTGCCAAAGCAGCAGCTACTCTTCCTGGGGTCTGGCAAAATGAAGGCAGTTTATACAGTTTTAAAAACATTGCAATACTTTCACAGATTTCACAATTACCTCGGCCCCTACTCCACCACTACCACATATCTACAGTACTATACATACACATGGATTTAGTGCAAATGTTATCATGTGTGTGTATGTATGTGTCTGTGCCTATGTTTGTGTTGCTTCACAGTCCCCGCTGTTCCATAAGGTGTATTTTGATCTGTTTTTAAATCTGATTCTCCTGCTGCATGAGTTACCTGATGTGGAATAGAGTTCCATGTCGTCATGGCTCTATGTAGTAATGTGTGCCTCCCATAGTCTGTTCTGGACTTGGGGACTGTGAAGAGACCTCTTGCGGCATATCTTGTGGGATATGCATGTGTGTCCGAGATGTACGCCAGTAGTTTAGACAGACAGCTTGGTGCATTCAACAAGTCAATAGCTCTAATAAATAAAAGTAGTGATGAAATGAATCTCTCCTCCATTTTCAGCCAAGAGAGATTGACATGCATATTGTATCCTTTCTTGTGGCACCTGACCACACGACTGAACCGTTTTCCAGGTGGGACAAAACTAGGGCCTGTAGGACCTGCCTTGTTGATAGTGCTGTTAAGAAGGCAGAGCATCGCTTTATAATAGACAGACTTCTCTCCATCTTAACAACTACTGCATCAATATGTTTTGACATTGACAGTTTACAATCTAGTGTTACTCCAAGCAGTTTAGTCATCTCAACTTGCTCAATTTACACATTATTTATTACAAGATTTAGTTGAGGTTTAGGGTTTAGTGAGTGTTTTGTTCCAAATACAATGCTTTTAGTTTTAGAAATATTCAGGACTAACGTATTCCTTGCCACCCACTCTGAAACTAAGTGCAGCTCTTTGTTGAGTGTTGCAGTCATTTCAGTTGCTGTAGTAGCTGACGTGTCCAAGGAAGACATACAAGTTGTCAAAGACTCCAGCCACCTTAGTCATAGACCTTAACAGCTTCTACCCCGAAGCCAAAAGACTGCTGAACAGTTCATCAAATGTCTACCAGACTACTTACATTGACCTCCTAACGATTAGACTGCTGAACAGTTCATCACATGACTACCAGACTACTTACATTGACCTCCTAACCATTAGACTGCTGAACAGTTCATCACATGACTACCAGACTATTTACATTGATGTGTCTCACTGTTTATTATCTATGCATAGTCACTTTACCCCTACCTACATGTACAAATTACCTCGACTAAGCTGTACCCCCGCACTTTTACTCGGTACTGGTACCCCCTGTATATAGCCACGTTATTGTTATTTGATTTCTTTTTTGATTTTATTTTTGTCGTTTATTGATTAAATATTTTATTAACCAACAATGCAGTTCAAGAAGTAGAGTTAAGGGCTTGTAAGGACAAGGCATCTGTCTTTAGAGACAAGGCATCTGTCCCTACCTGCTAGAAATGCAGTGCATAAAATGTGGTGAGTAGTTGACACAGCGAGAGAGAAAGACAATAGATGAAAAAATACATAAGCAAAAAGAGAGAGAGTCTGTTTCTTCTTAACGTTGCTTTGTTAACACATGTTTCCCATGCCAATAAAGCCCTTAACCCGAAATGAGAGAGTTAAGTTTTTTTCTCTGGTGACCAGAGAGGGCTGCTATGTTAAGGGGACCAGAGAGGGCTGCTATGGTAAGGTGACCAGAGAGGGCTGCTATGTTAAGGTGACCAGATTTCTGAAATGAAAACTGGGGACATTTCCAGTTCGGTGGTCAATATATCATTAAAATATCCAATGTTATTATCTATTATATATAATATCAATATATCATTAAAATATCAATGTTATTATCTATTATATATAATATCAATATATCATTAAAATATCCAATGATATTATCTATTATATATAATATCAATATATCATTAAAATATCCAATGTTATTAACTATTATATATAATTTATTTATTTATTTATTTTTATTTTTACCTTTATTTAACCAGGTAGGCAAGTTGAGAACAAGTTCTCATTTACAATTGCGACCTGGCCAAGATAAAGCAAAGCAGTTCGACAGATACAACGACACAGAGTTACACATGGAGTAAAACAAACATACAGTCAATAATAAAGTATAAACAAGTCTATATACGATGTGAGCAAATGAGGTGAGAAGGGAGGTAAAGGCAAAAAAGGCCATGGTGGCAAGGTAAATACAATATAGCAAGTAAAACACTGGAATGGTAGTTTTGCAATGGAAGAATGTGCAAAGTAGAAATAAAAATAATGGGGTGCAAAGGAGCAAAATAAATAAATAAATTAAATACAGTTGGGAAAGAGGTAGTTGTTTGGGGTAAATTATAGGTGGGCTATGTACAGGTGCAGTAATCTGTGAGCTGCTCTGACAGTTGGTGCTTAAAGCTAGTGAGGGAGATAAGTGTTTCCAGTTTCAGAGATTTTTGTAGTTCGTTCCAGTCATTGGCAGCAGAGAACTGGAAAGAGAGGCGGCCAAAGAAAGAATTGGTTTTGATGGTGACTAGAGAGATATACCTGCTGGAGCGTGTGCTACAGGTGGGAGATGCTATGGTGACCAGCGAGCTGAGATAAGGGGGGACTTTACCTAGCAGGGTCTTGTAGATGACATGGAGCCAGTGGGTTTGGCGACGAGTATGAAGCGAGGACCAGCCAACGAGAACGTACAGGTCGCAATGGTGGGTAGTATATGGGGCTTTGGTGACAAAACGGATTGCACTGTGATAGACTGCATCCAATTTGTTGAGTAGGGTATTGGAGGCTATTTTGTAAATGACATCGCCGAAGTCGAAGATTGGTAGGATGGTCAGTTTTACAAGGGTATGTTTGGCAGCATGAGTGTCAATATCAATATATCATTAAAATATCCAATGTTATTATCTATGATATATCATATCAATATATCATTAAAATATCGAATGTTATTAACTATTATATATAATATCAATATATCATTAAAATATCCAATGTTATTATCTATTATATATAATATCAATATATCATTAAAATATCCAATGTTATTATCTATGAAATATAGGGGGATAATTCCGGTTTCATGTATTTAGTCTAACAGACACACTGTGATAGAGAAAACAACTATAATACAGACACACAACAGACAAGACAGAACTGATCTGAACAGCCATTCAGTGGTCCTGCTAGTCTGGGTAGAACTGATCTGAACAGCCATTCAGTGGTCCTGCTAGTCTGGGTAGAACTGATCTGAACAGCCAATCAGTGTTCCTGCTAGTCTGGGTAGAACTGATCTGAACAGCCAATCAGTGTTCCTGCTAGTCTGGGTAGAACTGATCTGAACAGCCAATCAGTGTTCCTGCTAGTCTGGGTAGAACTGATCTGAACAGCCATTCAGTGGTCCTGCTAGTCTGGGTAGAACTGATCTGAACAGCCATTCAGTTGTCCTGCTAGTCTGGGTAGAACTGATCTGAACAGCCAATCAGTGTTCCTGCTAGTCTGGGTAGAACTGATCTGAACAGCCAATCAGTGTTCCTGCTAGTCTGGGTAGAACTGATCTGAACAGCCAATCAGTGGTCCTGCTAGTCTGGGTAGAATAAGAGCAGAAGAGAACATGACAATAGTGAAATAGGTAACAACATAATAAAGAAATAAGACGATGATGTGGTTGGTACCTACATTGTATACTTATTCCACCCTAATCTGTATATTTCTCAGAAGAATGTATCTTCTTTAGTATTGCTCTGTCTTTGGCCAGCTTCTCCATGAACTCCTGGCAGGGGAGGTTGAAGTTTGTCTTCACAATAAGCATGGCCCTGATGGTAGGAACAGTGAACCTATTTCTTGCTGCTGTCCATAGATCATTCATTTGGGAGAACACTCTCTCGACTGGTGTATTACTTCCAGGTAAGCACATGACAACAGACGCTAATCTATCCAGGTTAGTGTGTGGGATGTCATTCTCTTTGAAGTGGGTAACCACCGTGCTCCATCTCTGACTAAGTCGTGTCTCAGATGTTTTCCATTCTTCAAGCGATCCCCCCTTTAGGAACTCTAGCAGGCCAGTAACCTCGTCAAACAATGCATCCTCATTGATGGTCACATTGGGGCATTTTTCCTGCAGTGTGGCTGCTGCCTTCTGGATCTCTTCACGCTAACGTTGCCTTTTTAAAAGGAGACAATAGAAATATTTTAGATTATCTGTGTGCTTTCCCCATGCCTGCAAGTAGTTCACAGCCGTAGTGAAGAACGATTGGGATGTTTTGAGAAAGCTCTCTTTAGACATGGCTCCATTGTCCTCCAGCTCTCTCAGAAGTCCTCTGACCAAAACTGGAATGAAGTTGTCATCACGTCTTGCAGTCAACTTTGCAGCTGACTTTACAGCGGTCCTGTCCTTCAAGCATCTTGATCGTGTCACTGAATACGGTCAAGTTTTCATGGACAAAGGCCAAATTTCAGTCAGTGGATCTTCGAACATTGTTTGCAGGACAACAGGGCATTTGTCTTCAGAAATAAAAAAGGATTTCAATGGCACATACATTTTCAGCACTTTTTCTAGAGCAGGGAACATGGACAGCCAGCGATCACTGCTGTGTCCTAAAATGTTATGGTACTCCTGGCCAACAAAATCACAAAATATGAAAATATCCAAATATCTTTGTGAGCAGGTACTCAACATCAAGGGGAATCATATCCAAAGCTGTTCTGGCCGTGTTATGAATGATGTGGGCAGGACAACCTAAGCCAATCACCTCCAGCTGCACAGCATTTTTTACATTTGGTATAGACATTGACTCTCCCCAGCCTATTCAGTCCACCAAAGTCGGTATGTGTGTTGTCGGCAGAGAATGCCACGACTTTGTTTTCCAGGTTACATTTTTGGATGACCACCAGGACCTCAGCTGCAATCTCCTCTGCTGTTTCTCCTTTCAATTCAACACAATCAAGCCGTGTTGTTTCCACAGATGTGCTGCCATCATATATCTTACAATATCTGACTACTATTGGCAGCAGCTTTACATGTCCAAGATTGGACACATCAATGGACAGGGACACAAATTCAACCTGGTCTAGGTCCTGTGTTACCAAAGTAGTTGCCGATGGTGCTAACACGTTACTCACTATGGCGTCACATTTTGTCCTAGCACATGGTGCTAACATGTGAGTAACTCACTATGGCTTCACATTTTGTCCTATCACATGGTGCTAACACATTACTCACTATGGCTTCACATTTTGTCCTAGCACATGGTGCTAACACGTTACTCACTATGGCTTCACATTTTGTCCTAGCATATGGTACTAACACATTACTCACTATGGCGTCACATTTTGTCCTAGCACATGTACACTTTGGCTCATAAAGCTTTTGTGTGAGTTGTGCTGTGCTGTGCAGTCCATAGATCTGTAACTATGATTGTGTCGCATAGTGTGGTATGCAAAGACACCCTCCTGCACAGCTAAATCATATTCTTCTTGGGAAGGCTTTACCTTCTTGAAGAATGTGGTGACAGAGGCTATTCCAACACGGGCAATCAGAGAGGCTTTATGCTTTTTGTCTGCTGATGTTCTACCACTGCTGTTCTTCCCCCTCTGCCATTTGAAAGAGAGGAATTACAAAGGGTGCAGTGAACCATTCTATCGTCTTGACCTGAGCGTATACATGGAAATTCTCTCATCATGTTGTCATTAAAATGGCATTTCCGTTTCTTGGAAAGAGCCATTGTACCTCCTCTGTCTGCTCTTCTTCACTCTCTTTGTGTCACTCTTCTTACTCTCTTAACTTTTTGTTCTCCTCCAATCTTTCTCCTCCTCTTTTCTTCACTCGTCTTCCTGCTCTTCACCTTTCCACCTCACTCTTCCACACTCTCCTTGCTTCACTCTTTTTACTCCCTTAATTTTTCCTTCTCCTTCCTCTCCAATCTTTAATAATAAATAGTACACTATTAGATAAAATTCTTTGGTTAACAGATTCCCATTGCTTGCCTCATTTTTGTATTTGATCACAAAAACATTGTTTGGACTAATAAATTGGCAGGCTCAGCAATCATACCTTTCCTCCTCTCTCTCTTTCACTCTTCTTCCTATCGTCTTCCTCCTCTCCACTCTCTAACAGAAAACAATATGCAAATGTTATCCATGAAAATGTCTAAATATATTTTCAGGTCACCCTATGCTATGTTAGCTAGCTGGCTATGTCTATCCAACAGAGATGGATGCTATGTTAGTTAGCTGGCTATGGCTATCCAACAGAGAGGGCTGCTATGTTAGCTAGCTGGCTATGGCTATCCAACAGAGAGTGATGCTATGTTAGCTAGCTGGCTATGTCTATCCAACAGAGATGGATGCTATGTTAGTTAGCTGGCTATGGCTATCCAACAGAGAGGGCTGCTATGTTAGCTAGCTGGCTATGGCTATTCAACAGAGAGGGCTGCTATGTTAGCTTGCTGCATATCCAACACTGGAACTCTTCAAGGTAAGCTTTTGGTTTAATTAATTGCCTGCCCGGTGAAAGAGCTTGCAGCTGACTGCACAATGTACTGCAGGATAATAGAGGTTTTACTAACACGTAAGTTCTAGTAACTATGTTGACTATGACATTAATACGATGACAAACATTTTTCTTATTTAACTAGGCAAGTCAGTTAAGAACAAATTCTTATTTACAATGACGGCCTAGGAACCGTGGGTAAACTGCATTGATCAGGGGCAGAACGATAGATCTTTACCTTGTCAGCTCAGGAATTTGATCTCACAACCTTTCGGTTACAAGTCCAATGCTCTAATCACTAGGCTACCTGCCGCCCCAATGTAGTCTGTGTGTAGCGGTTAGCAGTTATGATATGAAGGTTTGGCTTGGAAAGGTTATTTCCTACCAACAGGAAACTACATTGTCTACTGTATCCAGCTAAGGAGATCACTACATGGTCTACTGGATCTATATTACATTTTCATATGAGTATATCTGCATTGTTTACCGGTCAACACATCTAAAGATCTAAACTCAGAAACAATGAGTTGATAAAGAAACAATCTGGCTAGCTTACTTCACCAATTGTTTGAAGGTATCTGGCCAGCTTACTTCACCAACTGTCTGAAGGTATCTGGCCAGCTTACTTCACCAACTGTCTGAAGGGATCTGGCCAGCTTAATTCCCTAACTGAAGGTATCTGGCCAGCTTACTTCCCTAACTGAAGGTATCTGGCCAGCTTACTTCCCTAACTGAAGGTATCTGGTCAGCTTACTTCACTAACCGAAGGTATCTGGCTAGTTTACTTCCCTAACTGAAGGTATCTGGCCAGCTTACTCCCCTAACTGAAGGTATCTGGCCAGCTTCCTTCCCTAACTGAAGGTATCTTGCCAGCTTACTTCACCAACTGTCTGAAGGTATCTGGCCAGCTTACTTCACCAACTGTCTGAAGGTATATGGCCAGCTTACTTCACTAACATACCTGAAGGTATCTGGCCAGCTTACTTCCCATCTGGCCAGCTTACTTCACTAACATACCTGAAGGTATCTGGCCAGCTTACTTCACCAACTGTCAGAAGGGATCTTGCCAGCTTACTTCATCAACTGTCTGAAGGTATCTGGCCAGCTTACTTCACCAACTGTCTGAAGGTATCTGGCCAGCTTACTTCACCAACTGTCTGAAGGTATCTGACCAGCTTACTTCACCAACTGTCTGAAGGTATTTGGCCAGCTTACTTCCCATCTGGCCAGCTTACTTCACTAACATACCTGAAGGTATCTGGCCAGCTTACTTCACTAACATACCTAAAGGTATCTAGCCAGCTTACTTCACCAACTGAAGGTATCTGGCCAGTTTACTTCCCTAACTGAAGGTATCTGGCCAGCTTACTTCACCAACTGAAGGTATCTGTATTGGTTTTGTAATAAAACATGAATTTGACAGCAGAACACTAAAAGAAGACCCATTATAGTTGACCTGTACCTTTATGATTATGTAAACTAAATGGCTTTGTGCAGGTGCATCATGCCAGTCAGCCAGTGAGCCAGTCAGCCACTCATCTAGTCCGCGAGTGATCCAGCCATCCAGTCAGCCAGTGATCCAGTCATCCAGTCAGTCATTCATCTAGTCAGCCATCAGCCAGTGATCCAGTCAGTCAGTCATCCAGTGATTCAGTCATCAAGTCAGCCTTTGATCCAGTCATCCAGTCAGCCAGTGATCCAGTCAGCCAGTCATTCATCAAGTCAGCCAGCCATTCATCTAGTCAGCCAGTCATCTAGTCAGCCAGTCAGCCAGTCAGCCAGTCAACCAGTCAACCAGTCAGTCAGCCACGCATCTAGTCAACCAGTCAGCCATTGATCCAGCCAGCCAGTGATCCAGTCAGCCAGTGATCCAGCCAGCCAATCAGCCAGTCAGCCAGTGATCCAGTCAGCCAGTGATCAAGCCAGCCAATCAGCCAGTCAGCCAGTGATCCAGCCAGCCAGTGATCCAGTCAACCAGTGATCCAGCCAGTCAATCAGCCAGTCAGCCAGTGATCCAGTCAGCCATTGATCCAGCCAGCCAGTGATCCAGTCAGCCAGTGATCCAGCCAGCCAATCAGCCAGTCAGCCAGTGTTCCAGTCTGCCAGTGATCCAGCCAGCCAGTGATCCAGTCAGCCAGTGATCCAGCCAGCCAATCAGCCAGTCAGCCAGTGATCCAGTCTGCCAGTGATCCAGCCAGTGATCCAAACAGTCATCCAGACAGCCAGCCATTCAGCAGCAGAGGCCAGACAGCCAGCCATTCAGCAGCAGTGGTCAGTCTGTAGCTGGAAACAGCCTCAGCTCCAGCTCACCACAGCTCTCCTTTCCTATTAAGACTCAGCATGTCTCCTGTCTCCTTGAATGACTGTGCTCTTTATTGATTAATGACCCTAATTTATTACTGAAAGGAGGGCCCTGCTGCCGCTTAAATGTACAATTAATCAATTTTTCCATCAAATTATGAAGAGGAGGAGAGGTGGTGTAGGCGTAGGGGCTTAGCCGCACGTCACTGCTAATGAAAGTAGGTAGGAGACCAAGTGTGTGTGTTCCCAAGGCTCTGTGAGTAGCTTACTGACGAGGGTTACGGGTCTACAGGGAGCTGCTCTAACTGACGAGGTCTACAGGGAGCTGCTCTAACTGATGAGGTCTACAGGGAGCTGCTCTAACTGACGAGGTCTACAGGGAGCTGCTCTAACTGACGAGGTCTACAGGAAGCTGCTCTAACTGACGAGGGTTAGGGGTCTACGGGGAGCTGCTCTAACTGACGAGGTCTACAGGGAGCTGCTATAACTGACGAGGGTTAGGGGTCTACAGGGAGCTGCTCTAACTGACGAGGGTTAGGGGTCTACCGGGAGCTGCTCTAACTGACAAGGGTTACAGGTCTACAGGGAGCCGCTCTTACTGACGAGGCATAAGGGTCTACAGGGAGCTGATCTAACTGACGAGGGTTAGTTGTCTATAGGGAGCTGCTCTAACTGACGAGGGTTAGGAGTCTACAGGGAGCTGCTCTAACTGATGAGGTCTACAGGGAGCTGCTCTTACTGACGAGGGTTACAGGGAGCTGCTCTAACTGACGAGGGTTAGGAGTCTACAGGGAGCTGCTCTAACTGACTAGGTCTATAGGGAGCTGCTCTAACTGACGAGGGTTAGGGGTCTACAAGGAGCTGCTCTAACTGACGAGGGTTAGGAGTCTACAGGGAGCTGCTCTAACTGACGAGGTCTACAGGGAGCTGCTCTAACTGACGAGGGTTACGGGTCTACAGGGAGCTGCTCTAACTGACGAGGTCTACAGGGAGCTGCTCTAACTGACGAGGACAACAGGGAGCTGCTCTAACTGACGATGTCTACAGGGAGCTGCTCTAACTAACGAAGGTTTGGGGTCTACAGGGAGCTACTCTAACTGACAAGGTCTACAGGGAGCTGCTCTTACTGACGAGGGTTACAGGTCTACAGGGAGCTGCTCTAACTGACGAGGGTTACGGGTCTACAGGGAGCTGCTCTAATTGACAAGGGTTACGGGTCTACAGGGAGCTGCTCTAACTGACGAGGGTTAGGGGGAGCTGCTCTAACTGACGAGGGTTAGAGGTCTATAGGGAGCTGCTCTAACTGACGAGGGTTAGGGGGAGATGCTCTAACTGACAAGGGTTAGGGGTCTACAGGGAGCTGCTCTAACTGATGAGGGTTACGGGTCTACAGGGAGCTGCTCTAACTGATGAGGGTTACGGGTCTACAGGGAGCTGCTCTAACTGACGAGGGCTAGGGGTCTACAGGGAGCTGCTCTAACTGACGAGGGTTAGGGGTCTACAGGGAGCTGCTCTAACTGACGAGGGTTAGGGGTCTACAGGGAGCTGCTCTAACTGACGAGGGTTAGGGGTCTACAGGGAGCTGCTCTAACTGATGAGGGTTACAGGTCTACAGGGAGCTGCTCTAACTGATGAGGGTTACAGATCTACAGGGAGCTGCTCTAACTGACGAGGGTTAGGGGTCTACAGGGTGCTGCTCTTAACACAAGTTAAGAGTTTTCATTGCTTTAGTACTTCCTGTCCATCAGACAAATGCTTACCCTAGAAATGTAATATAATTCCCGTTGATGAAGTGATTGCTGTCCTCACGCCATAGTTCATAGTCAAGCCCAGCTAGAATAATGAACCAGCCGTCTGAAGCCCAGAACACCATCTATTGTCCTCCAACTGGAGGGAGAGCGCTGTGCCCTGCAGCTCTATATACATCATGGTTAAATCAACAATATTATATTAAGCTGAGAACCCATGAGGGTTTCAAAAGGACCCCCGGGGCAAGGCCACGATGAATTCCGTCTTCCAGAAATGTGTTTCAAGGCTATTATTTCCCCCAGAACCAAGACATCTATGACACATTAAACCCAGCTTTAGAAAAGCTGTAATTGATCATAAATGTTGAATACAGTGGCGGTGGCCCTACATCTAACAGCCTGTCTCAGTCTCAGCCCGGCTGAGTACCACTACAGAGCTCAACCTAGCTGTCACGGAAGACAATTCTAGTATTTTATATTGAGCGGCTACACTTGTACTTCATTAAGTACTATGTCCAGAGTTTTAGACATTATGAAAGCATGTTGAAAATCAGGATTGTGGAGTAATACATACAGGTATAATGTACCTTTTACTATATCCAAATATGCCCTTTCATACCCCAATCAGTCAAATCAATCACATGTATTTTATAAAGCCCCTTTCACATCAGCAGTTGTCACCCAAGTGCTTTACAGAATCCCAGTCTAAAAACCTCAAACAGCAAGCAATGCAGATGTAGAAGCACAGTGGCAAGGAAAAACCTCCCTAAAAAGGCAGGGAACCTGGGAAGAAACCGAGAGAGGAACCAGGCTTCAGGGGGCTTTAAGATGGCGCCCTAATATACAGTATGTTAATGTCTACAGTGGAGAGACAGAGTGGATTACAGTGTGCAGGGAATATTAGTTTGTTGGTGTTATATACTGTAATCTCCTTTCTCACGTCAAACCCTTCCGTGACCCTTGGCCTTGTGGATGGTTCAGGGTATTCAAACTACAGCCAAAGCACGGCTCTGTAATACAACAACATCCTGACGTCGCTTACCTATATCGCATCTGCATCCCAAATGGCACCCTATTCCCTATCTAGTGCACTACCTTTGTCCAGGGCCCTATTCCCTATCTAGTGCACTACCTTTGTCCAGAGCCCTATTCCCTATCTAATGCACTACCTTTGTCCATGGCCCTATTCCCTATCTAGTGCACTACCTTTGTCCAGAGCCCTATTCCCTATATAGTGAACTACTTTTCACCAGGGTCAATTGGGAATATAGGGAACGGGGTGGCATTTTGGGACACAACCTCAGGCTGTCATTAGAAGCACTTAACTGTGGGTCTGGGGTTAAAGGTCATGTCCTTAGTGGAGAGGGCTGAGAGGTGCTGCTAAACATGCTGCTGTCTTTAGTGGAGATCCAAGGGGAACATACCTGAGGAGAAGCCCTTGTGATACAGCCAGAGAATGGGCAGAGAGACAGAGAGGGGTAGAAGCATGGGAACTGAGTCAAAGACCACCAGTGCAACATGAAACGCTTTCTCAGTCTCTCTCCATTGTGACATCAAACAGAAACAGAGGTCTGTACACTGCTCAACGATCATATCACTAGGATCTTCACATCTGGCCTGAGTTAGCACTTCAAATTCTTCATTTCTGGAGGCTCTGAGAAGCACACAAATATTTTTACTCCATACAAAATCTCTAGGGAGCACAAATTGTTGGCTCCTCAACCGAATTCAGTGTTCTTCAACCAAACCAAGCCCCCAAGTCGGCGTGACGTCGACAAGTTCGCTCCCCTTCCCCCTAACCTGTCAGTCGGTCTGTCCTGTACTGAGCCTTTTTTCTCAGTCTGCCGTGTACTGAGCTCGCATTCTGGTTGTGCCTTTTTCTCAGTCTGCTGTGTACTGAACTCACATTCTGGAAGTGTCTTTTTCTCTCAGTCTGCCATGTACTGAACTCACATTCTGGAAGTGTCTTTTTCTCTCAGTTTGCCATGTACTGAACTCACATTCTGGTTGTGCCTTTTTCTCTCAGTCTGCCGTGTACTGAGCCTTTTTCTCTCAGTCTGCCGTGTACTGAGCCTTTTTCTCAGTCTGCCGTGTACTGAGCTTGCCCATGTCCGGCATCATGCACTGATCCAGTGTGTGTAACAAGTTGTCCAGTTTAAATATCAAGACTACTGCCACAGCAGCATTTGATTTACACTTAATTTACTGTACATCATCAGCATCATCATCAATATTCGGTCTGGTTGGCTGATAGCCCACATACAGCAGCTCTTCATCACCCTTATAGAATCAGAGCTGTGGGAAGGGTGCAGGAGGTGGTGTAGCTCTTCATCATCATGTATTCCCTGAGGAGGTGGTGTAGCTCTTCATCATGTATTCCCTGAGGAGGTGGTGTAGCTCTTCATCATGTATTCCCTGAGGAGATGGTGTAGCTCTTCATCATCATGTATTCCCTGAGGAGGTGGTGTAGCTCTTCTTCATCATTTATTCCCTGAGGAGGTGGTGTGGCTCTTCATCATCATGTATTCCCTGAGGAGGTGGTGTGGCTCTTCTTCATCATGTATTCCCTGAGGAGGTGGTGTAGCTCTTCATCATGTATTCCCTGAGGAGATGGTGTAGCTCTTCATCATGTATTCCCTGAGGAGATGGTGTAGCTCTTCATCATGTATTCCCTGAGGAGGTGGTGTAGCTCTTCTTCATCATTTATTCCCTGAGGAGGTGGTGTGGCTCTTCATCATCATGTATTCCCTGAGGAGGTGGTGTAGCTCTTCATCATGTATTCCCTGAGGAGGTGGTGTAGCTCTTCATCATCATGTATTCCCTGAGGAGGTGGTGTAGCTCTTCATCATCATGTATTCCCTGAGGAGGTGGTGCAGCTCTTCATCATGTATTCCCTGAGGAGGTGGTGTAGCTCTTCATCATGTATTCCCTGAGGAGATGGTGTAGCTCTTCATCATGTATTCCCTGAGGAGATGGTGCAGCTCTTCTTCATCATGTATTCCCTGAGGAGATGGTGTAGCTCTTCTTCATGTATTCCCTGAGGAGGTGGTGTAGCTCTTCATCATGTATTCCCTGAGGAGGTGGTGTAGCTCTTCTTCATCATGTATTCCCTGAGGAGGTGGTGTGGCTCTTCATCATCATGTATTCCCTGAGGAGGTGGTGTAGCTCTTCATCATGTATTCCCTGAGGAGGTGGTGTAGCTCTTCATCATCATGTATTCCCTGAGGAGATGGTGTAGCTCTTCTTCATCATGTATTCCCTGAGGAGGTGGTGTAGCTCTTCATCATGTATTCCCTGAGGAGATGGTGTAGCTCTTCATCATGTATTCCCTGAGGAGGTGGTGTAGCTCTTCATCATGTATTCCCTGAGGAGGTGGTGTAGCTCTTCATCATGTATTCCCTGAGGAGGTGGTGTAGCTCTTCTTCATCATGTATTCCCTGAGGAGATGGTGTAGCTCTTCATCATGTATTCCCTGAGGAGGTGGTGTAGCTCTTCATCATGTATTCCCTGAGGAGGTGGTGTGGCTCTTCATCATGTATTCCCTGAGGAGATGGTGTAGCTCTTCATCATGTATTCCCTGAGGAGGTGGTGTAGCTCTTCATCATGTATTCCCTGAGGAGGTGGTGTGGCTCTTCATCATGTATTCCCTGAGGAGGTGGTGTAGCTCTTCATCATGTATTCCCTGAGGAGGTGGTGTAGCTCTTCATCATGTATTCCCTGAGGAGGTGGTGTAGCTCTTCATCATGTATTCCCTGAGGAGGTGGTGTAGCTCTTCATCATGTATTCCCTGAGGAGATGGTGTAGCTCTTCATCATGTATTCCCTGAGGAGGTGGTGTAGCTCTTCTTCATCATGTATTCCCTGAGGAGGTGGTGTGGCTCTTCATCATCATGTATTCCCTGAGGAGGTGGTGTAGCTCTTCATCATGTATTCCCTGAGGAGGTGGTGTAGCTCTTCATCATCATGTATTCCCTGAGGAGGTGGTGTAGCTCTTCATCATCATGTATTCCCTGAGGAGGTGGTGCAGCTCTTCATCATGTATTCCCTGAGGAGATGGTGTAGCTCTTCATCATGTATTCCCTGAGGAGGTGGTGTAGCTCTTCATCATCATGTATTCCCTGAGGAGATGGTGTAGCTCTTCATCATGTATTCCCTGAGGAGATGGTGTAGCTCTTCATCATGTATTCCCTGAGGAGGTGGTGTAGCTCTTCATCATGTATTCCCTGAGGAGGTGGTGTAGCTCTTCTTCATCATGTATTCCCTGAGGAGGTGGTGTGGCTCTTCATCATCATGTATTCCCTGAGGAGGTGGTGTAGCTCTTCATCATGTATTCCCTGAGGAGGTGGTGTAGCTCTTCATCATCATGTATTCCCTGAGGAGGTGGTGTGGCTCTTCATCATGTATTCCCTGAAGAGGTGGTGTAGCTCTTCATCATCATGTATTCCCTGAGGAGATGGTGTAGCTCTTCATCATCATGTATTCCCTGAGGAGGTGGTGTAGCTCTTCATCATCATGTATTCCCTGAGGAGGTGGTGTGGCTCTTCATCATCATGTATTCCCTGAGGAGATGGTGTAGCTCTTCATCATGTATTCCCTGAGGAGGTGGTGTAGCTCTTCTTCATCATGTATTCCCTGAGGAGGTGGTGCAGCTCTTCATCATGTATTCCCTGAGGAGATGGTGTAGCTCTTCTTCATCATGTATTCCCTGAGGAGGTGGTGTGGCTCTTCATCATCATGTATTCCCTGAGGAGGTGGTGTAGCTCTTCATCATCATGTATTCCCTGAGGAGGTGGTGCAGCTCTTCATCATGTATTCCCTGAGGAGGTGGTGTAGCTCTTCATTATGTATTCCCTGAGGAGATGGTGTAGCTCTTCTTCATCATGTATTCCCTGAGGAGGTGGTGTAGCTCTTCATTATGTATTCCCTGAGGAGATGGTGTAGCTCTTCATCATGTATTCCCTGAGGAGGTGGTGTAGCTCTTCATCATGTATTCCCTGAGGAGGTGGTGTGGCTCTTCATCATGTATTCCCTGAGGAGGTGGTGTAGCTCTTCATCATGTATTCCCTGAGGAGGTGGTGTAGCTCTTCATCATGTATTCCCTGAGGAGGTGGTGTAGCTCTTCATCATGTATTCCCTGAGGAGGTGGTGTAGCTCTTCATCATGTATTCCCTGAGGAGGTGGTGTAGCTCTTCATCATGTATTCCCTGAGGAGGTGGTGTAGCTCTTCATCATCATGTATTCCCTGAGGAGATGGTGTAGCTCTTCATCATGTATTCCCTGAGGAGGTGGTGTAGCTCTTCATCATGTATTCCCTGAGGAGGTGGTGTAGCTCTTCATCATGTATTCCCTGAGGAGGTGGTGTAGCTCTTCATCATGTATTCCCTGAGGAGGTGGTGTAGCTCTTCATCATGTATTCCCTGAGGAGGTGGTGTAGCTCTTCATCATGTATTCCCTGAGGAGGTGGTGTGGCTCTTCATCATGTATTCCCTGAGGAGGTGGTGTAGCTCTTCATCATGTATTCCCTGAGGAGGTGGTGTGGCTCTTCATCATGTATTCCCTGAGGAGGTGGTGTAGCTCTTCATCATGTATTCCCTGAGGAGGTGGTGTGGCTCTTCATCATGTATTCCTGAGGAGGTGGTGTAGCTCTTCATCATGTATTCCCTGAGGAGGTGGTGTAGCTCTTCATCATGCATTCCCTGAGGAGGTGGTGTAGCTCTTCATCATGTATTCCCTGAGGAGGTGGTGTAGCTCTTCATCATGTATTCCTGAGGAGGTGGTGTAGCTCTTCATCATGTATTCCTGAGGAGGTGGTGTAGCTCTTCATCATGTATTCCCTGAGGAGGTGGTGTAGCTCTTCATCATGTATTCCCTGAGGAGGTGGTGTAGCTCTTCATCATGTATTCCCTGAGGAGGTGGTGTAGCTCTTCATCATCATGTATTCCCTGAGGAGATGGTGTAGCTCTTCATCATGTATTCCCTGAGGAGGTGGTGTAGCTCTTCATCATCATGTATTCCCTGAGGAGATGGTGCAGCTCTTCTTCATCATGTATTCCCTGAGGAGGTGGTGTAGCTCTTCATCATGTATTCCCTGAGGAGGTGGTGTAGCTCTTCATCATGTATTCCCTGAGGAGATGGTGCAGCTCTTCTTCATCATGTATTCCCTGAGGAGGTGGTGTAGCTCTTCATCATGTATTCCCTGAGGAGGTGGTGTAGCTCTTCTTCATCATGTATTCCCTGAGGAGGTGGTGTAGCTCTTCATCATGTATTCCCTGAGGAGGTGGTGTAGCTCTTCTTCATCATGTATTCCCTGAGGAGGTGGTGTAGCTCTTCATCATGTATTCCCTGAGGAGGTGGTGTGGCTCTTCATCATGTATTCCCTGAGGAGGTGGTGTAGCTCTTCATCATGTATTCCCTGAGGAGGTGGTGTAGCTCTTCATCATCATGTATTCCCTGAGGAGGTGGTGTAGCTCTTCATCATGTATTCCCTGAGGAGGTGGTGTGGCTCTTCATCATGTATTCCCTGAGGAGGTGGTGTGGCTCTTCATCATGTATTTCCTGAGGAGATGGTGTAGCTCTTCATCATGTATTCCTGAGGAGGTGGTGTAGCTCTTCATCATGTATTCCCTGAGGAGGTGGAGCAGCTCTTCATCATGTATTCCCTGAGGAGGTGGTGTAGCTCTTCATCATGTATTCCCTGAGGAGATGGTGCAGCTCTTCTTCATCATGTATTCCCTGAGGAGGTGGTGTAGCTCTTCATCATGTATTCCCTGAGGAGGTGGTGTAGCTCTTCTTCATCATGTATTCCCTGAGGAGGTGGTGCATTACTATAGAAACAGTACAGGAAGGTATGAAGTGTTCTGTTGATTAGAGCAGAGCTTCACAGTAGTAAATACTCCCTGTATTATCAAGTATTTTAGGATTTTGACGATTAAATGCTACGCTCTACAGTTTTAAACAGGCAGCCTGGATTCATTCAGACTCGGCCACATCAACTGTATTTACATTCCTAGTGGAATACAGAATGTCTCGACCACCCAATCAGATTATTTACAACACTTAAACAAGTGGATTAGTAATCCACTCCAATTGACTAGCAGACCTGTCTATGTGTGACCCAATAACAAGGCCCAGTCTACAGTCAGGACCTCTGTCAGTCAACACAGCAAGCAGACCTGTCTACAGTCAGGACCTCTGTCAATCAACACAGCAAGCAGACCTGTCTACAGTCAGGACCTCTGTCAGTCAACGCAGCAAGCAGACCTGTCTACAGTCAGGACCTCTGTCAGTCAAAGCAGCAAGCAGACCTGTCTATGTGTGACCCAATAACAATGCCCAGTCTACAGTCAGGACCTCTGTCAGTCAACGCAGCAAGCAGACCTGTCTATGTGTGACCCAATAACAAGGCCCAGTCTACAGTCAGGACCTCTGTCAGTCAAAGCAGCAAGCAGACCTGTCTATGTGTGACCCAATAACAAGGCCCAGTCTACAGTCAGGACCTCTGTCAGTCAACGCAGCAAGCAGACCTGTCTATGTGTGACCCAATAACAAGGCCCAGTCTACAGTCAGGACCTCTGTCAGTCAACGCAGCAAGCAGACCTGTCTATGTGTGACCCAATAACAAGGCCCAGTCTACAGTCAGGACCTCTGTCAGTCAACACAGCAAGCAGACCTGTCTATGTGTGACCCAATAACAATGCCCAGTCTACAGTCAGGACCTCTGTCAGTCAACACAGCAAGCAGACCTGTCTATGTGTGACCCAATAACAAGGCCCAGTCTACAGTCAGGACCTCTATCAGTCAACGCAGCAAGCAGACCTGTTTATGTGTGACCCAATAACAAGGTCCAGTCTACAGTCAGGACCTCTGTCAGTCAACACAGCAAGCAGACCTGTCTATGTGTTACCCAATAACAAGGCCCAGTCTATAGTCAGGACCTCTGTCAGTCAACCCAGCAAGCAGACCTGTCTATGTGTGACCCAATAACAAGGCCCAGTCTACAGTCAGGACCTCTGTCAGTCAACGCAGCAAGCAGACATGTCTATGTGTGACCCAATAACAAGGCCCAGTCTACAGTCAGGACCTCTGTCAGTCAACACAGCAAGCAGACCTGTCTATGTGTGACCCAATAACAAGGCCCAGTCTACAGTCAGGTCCTCTGTCAGTCAACACAGCAAGCAGACCTGTCTATGTGTGACCCAATAACAAGGCCCAGTCTACAGTCAGGACCTCTGTCAGTCAACACAGCAAGCAGACCTGTCTACAGTCAGGACCTCTGTCAATCAACACAGCAAGCAGACCTGTCTACAGTCAGGACCTCTGTCAGTCAACGCAGCAAGCAGACCTGTCTACAGTCAGGACCTCTGTCAGTCAAAGCAGCAAGCAGACCTGTCTATGTGTGACCCAATAACAATGCCCAGTCTACAGTCAGGACCTCTGTCAGTCAACGCAGCAAGCAGACCTGTCTATGTGTGACCCAATAACAAGGCCCAGTCTACAGTCAGGACCTCTGTCAGTCAAAGCAGCAAGCAGACCTGTCTATGTGTGACCCAATAACAAGGCCCAGTCTACAGTCAGGACCTCTGTCAGTCAACGCAGCAAGCAGACCTGTCTATGTGTGACCCAATAACAAGGCCCAGTCTACAGTCAGGACCTCTGTCAGTCAACGCAGCAAGCAGACCTGTCTATGTGTGACCCAATAACAAGGCCCAGTCTACAGTCAGGACCTCTGTCAGTCAACACAGCAAGCAGACCTGTCTATGTGTGACCCAATAACAATGCCCAGTCTACAGTCAGGACCTCTGTCAGTCAACACAGCAAGCAGACCTGTCTATGTGTGACCCAATAACAAGGCCCAGTCTACAGTCAGGACCTCTGTCAGTCAACGAAGCAAGCAGACCTGTTTATGTGTGACCCAATAACAAGGTCCAGTCTACAGTCAGGACCTCTGTCAGTCAACACAGCAAGCAGACCTGTCTATGTGTTACCCAATAACAAGGCCCAGTCTATAGTCAGGACCTCTGTCAGTCAACCCAGCAAGCAGACCTGTCTATGTGTGACCCAATAACAAGGCCCAGTCTACAGTCAGGACCTCTGTCAGTCAACGCAGCAAGCAGACATGTCTATGTGTGACCCAATAACAAGGCCCAGTCTACAGTCAGGACCTCTGTCAATCAACGCAGCAAGCAGACCTGTCTATGTGTGACCCAATAACAATGCCCAGTCTACAGTCAGGACCTCTGTCAGTCAACGCAGCAAGCAGACCTGTCTATGTGTGACCCAATAACAAGGCCCAGTCTACAGTCAGGACCTCTGTCAGTCAACGCAGCAAGCAGACCTGTCTATGTGTGACCCAATAACAAGGCCCAGTCTACAGTCAGGACCTCTGTCAGTCAACGCAGCAAGCAGACCTGTCTATGTGTGACCCAATAACCAGGCCCAGTCTACAGTCAGGACCTCTGTCAGTCAACACAGCAAGCATACCTGTCTATGTGTGACCCAATAACAAGGCCCAGTCTACAGTCAGGACCTCTGTCAGTCAACACAGCAAGCATACCTGTCTATGTGTGACCCAATAACAAGGCCCAGTCTACAGTCAGGACCTCTGTCAGTCAACACAGCAAGCAGACCTGTCTATGTGTGACCCAATAACAAGGCCCAGTCTACAGTCAGGACCTCTGTCAGTCAACACAGCAAGCAGACCTGTCTATGTGTGACCCAATAACAAGGCCCAGTCTGCAGTCAGGACCTCTGTCAGTCAACGCAGCAAGCAGACCTGTCTATGTGTGACCCAATAACAAGGCCCAGTCTACAGTCAGGACCTCTGTCAGTCAACGCAGCAAGCAGACCTGTCTATGTGTGACCCAATAACAAGGCCCAGTCTACAGTCAGGACCTCTGTCAGTCAACGCAGCAAGCAGACCTGTCTATGTGTGACCCAATAACCAGGCCCAGTCTACAGTCAGGACCTCTGTCAGTCAACACAGCAAGCATACCTGTCTATGTGTGACCCAATAACAAGGCCCAGTCTACAGTCAGGACCTCTGTCAGTCAACACAGCAAGCATACCTGTCTATGTGTGACCCAATAACAAGGCCCAGTCTACAGTCAGGACCTCTGTCAGTCAACACAGCAAGCAGACCTGTCTATGTGTGACCCAATAACAAGGCCCAGTCTACAGTCAGGACCTCTGTCAGTCAACACAGCAAGCAGACCTGTCTATGTGTGACCCAATAACAAGGCCCAGTCTGCAATCAGGACCTCTGTCAGTCAACACAGCAAGCAGACCTGTCTATGTGTGACCCGAAAACAAGGCCCAGTCTACAGTCAGGACCTCCTTCAGTCAACACAGCAAGCAGACCAGTCTATGTGTGACCCAATAAGAAGGCCCAGTCTACAGTCAGGACCTCTGTCAGTCAATGCAGCAAGCAGACCTGTCTATGTGTGACCCAATAACAAGGCCCAGTCTACAGTCAGGACCTCTGTCAGTCAACACAGCAAGCAGACCTGTCTATGTGTGACCCAATAACGAGGCCCAGTCTACAGTCAGGACCTCTGTCAGTCAACACAGCAAGCAGACCAGTCTATGTGTGACCCAATAACAAGGCCCAGTCTACAGTCAGGACCTCTGTCAGTCAACGCAGCAAGCAGACCTGTCTATGTGTGACCCAATAACAAGGCCCAGTCTACAGTCAGGACCTCTGTCAGTCAACACAGCAAGCAGACCTGTCTATGTGTGACCCAATAACAATGCCCAGTCTACAGTCAGGACCTCTGTCAGTCAACGCAGCAAGCAGACCTGTCTATGTGTGACCCAATAACAAGGCCCAGTCTACAGTCAGGACCTCTGTCAGTCAACGCAGCAAGCAGACCTGTCTATGTGTGACCCAATAACAAGGCCCAGTCTACAGTCAGGACCTCTGTCAGTCAACGCAGCAAGCAGACCTGTCTATGTGTGACCCAATAACCAGGCCCAGTCTACAGTCAGGACCTCTGTCAGTCAACACAGCAAGCATACCTGTCTATGTGTGACCCAATAACAAGGCCCAGTCTACAGTCAGGACCTCTGTCAGTCAACACAGCAAGCATACCTGTCTATGTGTGACCCAATAACAAGGCCCAGTCTACAGTCAGGACCTCTGTCAGTCAACACAGCAAGCAGACCTGTCTATGTGTGACCCAATAACAAGGCCCAGTCTACAGTCAGGACCTCTGTCAGTCAACACAGCAAGCAGACCTGTCTATGTGTGACCCAATAACAAGGCCCAGTCTGCAGTCAGGACCTCTGTCAGTCAACGCAGCAAGCAGACCTGTCTATGTGTGACCCAATAACAAGGCCCAGTCTACAGTCAGGACCTCTGTCAGTCAACGCAGCAAGCAGACCTGTCTATGTGTGACCCAATAACAAGGCCCAGTCTACAGTCAGGACCTCTGTCAGTCAACGCAGCAAGCAGACCTGTCTATGTGTGACCCAATAACCAGGCCCAGTCTACAGTCAGGACCTCTGTCAGTCAACACAGCAAGCATACCTGTCTATGTGTGACCCAATAACAAGGCCCAGTCTACAGTCAGGACCTCTGTCAGTCAACACAGCAAGCATACCTGTCTATGTGTGACCCAATAACAAGGCCCAGTCTACAGTCAGGACCTCTGTCAGTCAACACAGCAAGCAGACCTGTCTATGTGTGACCCAATAACAAGGCCCAGTCTACAGTCAGGACCTCTGTCAGTCAACACAGCAAGCAGACCTGTCTATGTGTGACCCAATAACAAGGCCCAGTCTGCAATCAGGACCTCTGTCAGTCAACACAGCAAGCAGACCTGTCTATGTGTGACCCGAAAACAAGGCCCAGTCTACAGTCAGGACCTCTTTCAGTCAACACAGCAAGCAGACCAGTCTATGTGTGACCCAATAAGAAGGCCCAGTCTACAGTCAGGACCTCTGTCAGTCAACGCAGCAAGCAGACCTGTCTATGTGTGACCCAATAACAAGGCCCAGTCTACAGTCAGGACCTCTGTCAGTCAACACAGCAAGCAGACCTGTCTATGTGTGACCCAATAACGAGGCCCAGTCTACAGTCAGGACCTCTGTCAGTCAACACAGCAAGCAGACCAGTCTATGTGTGACCCAATAACAAGGCCCAGTCTACAGTCAGGACCTCTGTCAGTCAACGCAGCAAGCAGACCTGTCTATGTGTGACCCAATAACAAGGCCCAGTCTACAGTCAGGACCTCTGTCAGTCAACACAGCAAGCAGACCTGTCTATGTGTGACCCAATAACAAGGCCCAGTCTACAGTCAGGACCTCTGTCAGTCAACGCAGCAAGCAGACCTGTCTATGTGTGACCCAATAACAAGGCCCAGTCTGCAGTCAGGACCTCTGTCAGTCAACGCAGCAAGCAGACCTGTCTATGTGTGACCCAATAACAAGGCCCAGTCTACAGTCAGGTCCTCTGTCAGTCAACACAGCAAGCAGACCTGTCTATGTGTGACCCAATAACAAGGCCCAGTCTACAGTCAGGACCTCTGTCAGTCAACACAGCAAGCAGACCTGTCTATGTGTGACCCAATAACAAGGCCCAGTCTACAGTCAGGACCTCTGTCAGTCAACACAGCAAGCAGACCTGTCTATGTGTGACCCAATAACAAGGCCCAGTCTACAGTCAGGTCCTCTGTCAGTCAACACAGCAAGCAGACCTGTCTATGTGTGACCCAATAACAAGGCCCAGTCTACAGTCAGGACCTCTGTCAGTCAACACAGCAAGCAGACCTGTCTATGTGTGACCCAATAACAAGGCCCAGTCTACAGTCAGGTCCTCTGTCAGTCAACACAGCAAGCAGACCTGTCTATGTGTGACCCAATAACAAGGCCCAGTCTACAGTCAGGACCTCTGTCAGTCAACACAGCAAGCAGGCCTGTCTATGTGTGACCCAATAACAAGGCCCAGTCTACAGTCAGGACCTCTGTCAGTCAACGCAGCAAGCAGACCTGTCTATGTGTGACCCAATAACAAGGCCCAGTCTGCAGTCAGGACCTCTGTCAGTCAACGCAGCAAGCAGACCTGTCTATGTGTGACCCAATAACAAGGCCCAGTCTACAGTCAGGACCTCTGTCAGTCAACACAGCAAGCAGACCTGTCCATGTGTGACCCAATAACAAGGCCCAGTCTACAGTCAGGACCTCTGTCAGTCAACACAGCAAGCAGACCTGTCTATGTGTGACCCAATAACAAGGCCCAGTCTACAGTCAGGTCCTCTGTCAGTCAACACAGCAAGCAGACCTGTCTATGTGTGACCCAATAACAAGGCCCAGTCTACAGTCAGGACCTCTGTCAGTCAGCACAGCAAGCAGACCTGTCTATGTGTGACCCAATAACAAGGCCCAGTCTACAGTCAGGTCCTCTGTCAGTCAACACAGCAAGCAAACCTGTCTATGTGTGACCCAATAACAAGGCCCAGTCTACAGTCAGGTCCTCTGTCAGTCAACACAGCAAGCAGACCTGTCTATGTGTGACCCAATAACAAGGCCCAGTCTACAGTCAGGTCCTCTGTCAGTCAACACAGGAAGCAGACCTGTCTATGTGTGACCCAATAACAAGGCCCAGTCTACAGTCAGGACCTCTGTCAGTCAACGCAGCAAGCAGACCTGTCTATGTTTGACCCAATAACAAGGCCCAGTCTACAGTCAGGTCCTCTGTCAGTCAACACAGCAAGCAGACCTGTCTATGTGTGACCCAATAACCAGGCCCAGTCTACAGTCAGGACCTCTGTCAGTCAACGCAGCAAGCAGACCTGTCTATGTGTGACCCAATAACAAGGCCCAGTCTACAGTCAGGACCTCTGTCAGTCAACACAGCAAGCAGACCTGTCTATGTGTGACCCAATAACAAGGCCCAGTCTACAGTCAGGACCTCTGTCAGTCAACACAGCAAGCAGACCTGTCTATGTGTGACCCAATAACAAGGCCCAGTCTACAGTCAGGACCTCTGTCAGTCAACACAGCAAGCAGACCTGTCTATGTGTGACCCAATAACAAGGCCCAGTCTACAGTCAGGACCTCTGTCAGTCAACGCAGCAAGCAGACCTGTCTATGTGTGACCCAATAACAATGCCCAGTCTACAGTCAGGACCTCTGTCAGTCAACGCAGCAAGCAGACCTGTCTATGTGTGACCCAATAACAATGCCCAGTCTACAGTCAGGACCTCTGTCAGTCAACGCAGCAAGCAGACCTGTCTATGTGTGACCCAATAACAATGCCCAGTCTACAGTCAGGACCTCTGTCAGTCAACGCAGCAAGCAGACCTGTCTATGTGTGACCCAATAACAATGCCCAGTCTACAGTCAGGACCTCTGTCAGTCAACACAGCAAGCAGACCTGTCTATGTGTGACCCAATAACAAGGCCCAGTCTGCAGTCAGGACCTCTGTCAGTCAACACAGCAAGCAGACCTGTCTATGTGTTACCCAATAACAAGGCCCAGTCTACAGTCAGGACCTCTGTCAGTCAACGCAGCAAGCAGACCTGTCTACAGTCAGGACCTCTGTCAGTCAACACAGCAAGCAGACCTGTCTACAGTCAGGACCTCTGTCAGTCAACGCAGCAAGCAGACCTGTCTACAGTCAGGACCTCTGTCAGTCAACACAGCAAGCAGACCTGTCTACAGTCAGGACCTCTGTCAGTCAACACAGCAAGCAGACCTGTCTACAGTCAGGACCTCTGTCAGTCAACACAGCAAGCAGACCAGTCTACAGTCAGGACCTCTGTCAGTCAACACAGCAAGCAGACCAAGCAGGTCTTTACCATATCTGAAATATAATCGCTGGAAAACACAGGTTAGAAAGCAGATGTCTCCTGCTGAAAAGAGAAGACTGCTCTGTCTGCTGTAAACTACCAATATATTGATCAATTAATCTGTCTGCTGTAAACTACCAATATATTGATCAACTACTCTGTCTGCTGTAAACTAACAATATATCGATCAACTAATCTGTCTGCTGTAAACTAACAATATATCGATCAACTAATCTGTCTGCTGTAAACTAACAATATATCGATCAACTAATCTGTCTGCTGTAAACTAACAATATATCGATCAACTAATCTGTCTGCTGTAAACTAACAATATATCGATCAACTAATCTGTCTGCTGTAAACTAACAATATATCGATCAACTAATCTGTCTGCTGTAAACTAACAATATATCGATCAACTAATCTGTCTGCTGTAAACTAACAATATATCGATCAACTAATCTGTCTGCTGTAAACTAACAATATATCGATCAACTAATCTGTCTGCTGTAAACTAACAATATATCGATCAACTAATCTGTCTGCTTTAGGCTAACAATATATCGATCAATGAATCTGTCTGCTGTAAACTAACAATATATCGATCAACTAATCTGTCTGCTTTAGGCTAACAATATATCGATCAACTAATCTGTCTGCTGTAAACTAACAATATATTGATCAACTAATCTGTCTGCTGTAAACTAACAATATATTGATCAACTAATCTGTCTGCTTTAGGCTAAGAATATATTGATCAACTTATCTGTCTGCTGTAAACTAACAATATATCGATCAACTAATCTGTCTGCTGTAATCTAACAATATATCGATCAACTAATCTGTCTGCTGTAAACTAACAATATATTGATCAACTAATCTGTCTGCTGTAAACTAACAATATATCGATCAACTAATCTGTCTGCTGTAAACTAACAATATATCAATCAACTAATCTGTCTGCTTTAGGCTAACAATATATCGATCAATGAATCTGTCTGCTGTAAACTAACAATATATCGATCAACTAATCTGTCTGCTTTAGGCTAACAATATATCGATCAACTAATGTCTGCTGTAAACTAACAATATATTGATCAACTAATCTGTCTGCTGTAAACTAACAATATATTGATCAACTAATCTGTATGCTTTAGGCTAACAATATATTGATCAACTAATCTGTCTGCTGTAAACTAACAATATATCGATCAACTAATCTGTCTGCTGTAAACTAACAATATATCGATCAACTAATCTGTCTGCTGTAAACTAACAATATATTGATCAACTAATCTGTCTGCTGTAAACTAACAATATATCGATCAACTAATCTGTCTGCTGTAAACTAACAATATATCGATAAACTAATCTGTCTGCTTTAGGCTAACAATATATCGATCAACTAATCTGTCTGCTGTAAACTAACAATATATCGATCAACTAATCTGTCTGCTTTAGGCTAACAATATATCGATCAACTTCCAAATAGACCTGTTAAATGAACATTTTTTCACTAAATTACAGAGAGATGCAGGCTTTTGGCAATCAGCAGCCATAACCGCTGAGTGAGCTGCTTATCATTGAGTCAGTGAAACTGGAAAGCTTTTTTTAGGACTATAATTTCCTCCTCGTATTCATGTCTCCACACACCTAGGTCTGGGCTTTTGATGGATTCAAGACAAGGTCATTTGTCAAAGTCTCATTTTGATAATTTGCGCAGTACTAAAAAAGGTTCCGTCAAATTCACCAGACAAAGATGTAGAATTGCCCCCTTCTTCAGATGACCCTAGAATACTAAAAATGCTCCCCACGTGTGTAACTTCTCTAAGATTCTGTATTCTACTGCTTTGTGCAATGCTTTATTATCAAGGTTAGAAATATGTATCTCATGCGTTCCAGTACATCTGAGTACCCAAGGTCAGCCCTCCCCACCCCCCCCCCCCCCACCCAAAGGTCACCCCCCCCCCCCCCCCCCCCCCCCCAAGGTCAATCTAGCAACCTTTCGGTTAGTTGCCCAACTCTCTAACCACGAGGCTACCTGTAGTCTAGGCTACTTGTTTAGATAGAGTCCATACTCCATCTAACCACAGGTAGGCCTCGTCTAGACTGTAGCTAACCACCATATATTAAAATATCCACACAAGCCACTAGCCAGCCATATATCACGAGTTAGAAGATGATGGACATTAGGTTATATTATGAAGTTGTTATCAAAGAGAATTCAAAATGAATCACAACCAGTAAAATGTGTTTTTATCAAAAATAGGTCTAAGCAAAAAAAAATGGAAGTTAATATCTTATGATATTTTTTTGGTGGGGGGGAAGCGCCTGCCCCATGAAAGGTCTGTGCACAGCCCTGCCACCCCCTCCCCTCCTCTCCCCTCCCCTCCCACCTCCTCCCCTCCCCTCCCACCTCCTCCTCTCCTCTCCTCTCCTCTCCTCTCTTCTGCCCTCCCACCTCCTCCCCTCACCTCCCCTCCCCTCCCACCTCCTCCCCTCCCCTCCTCCGCCTCTCCTCTCCCCTCCCCTCCCCTCCCACCTCCTCCCCTTCCCTCCCCCCCTCCCCTCCTCTCCCCTCCCCTACCACCTCTTCCCCTCCCCTCCTCTGCCTCTCCTCTCCCCTCCCCTCCCCTCTCCTCCTCCGCCTCTTCTCCGCAACATACAGCAGTCAGTCAGACAGTCAGTAGTACCTTGTTAGATTGAGGTGCTCAATCAGGGAGCGGTGAAGTGCCAGGCCAGCCGGTCGGTTGGTGATGGTGACGCATTGGTGAGAGTAGTGATTACCGGGCCACGACCGTCCTGAGACGGTGAAACGCTCTGCCTCTCCGCAGGAGGCCCTGTGACATTCAAGCCTGCATTTTCTGAATCAGTCCTGAGTGATTAGGGCAGAGAGACAGCCTCAAGGACAGATCAAGCTATTATTTATCCTCTCCTCCTTTCTCTCTCTCTTCCTCTCCTTCTTCCTCTCTTTCCTCTCCTTCTTCCTCTCTCTCTTTCTCTCCTCCTTTCTCTCTCTTCCTCTCCTTCTTCCTCTCTCTCTTCCTCTCCTCCTTTCTCTCTCTCTTCCTCTCCTCCTTTCTCTCTCTCTTCCTCTCCTTCTTCCTCTCTCGCTTCCTCTCCTCCTTTCTCTCTCTCTTCCTCTCCTTCTTCCTCTCTCTCTTCCTCTCCTCCTTTCTCTCTCTCTTTCTCTCCTTCTTTCTCTCTTTTATTAAATAGAATAGTGAAGGGATTTAAAATATATATATGTAGAAAAGCTTTAATAATTTGTGTTTATACATCTGCTTTATGTTCACCTGTCAGCTGCATTTAAAAAGACACCAATTCCAGACCTTTCAAAGCAAAAGGTCACCACTTTCAGAGAAACAGCAAAGACAACAGGGGCTGACATTAAACTAACCTAACCCGGCCTAACATAACCCCATTTAGCCTGTATTTAACTAGAATAAAATCACTTGAGGCTAACATATATATTTTAGGGAGGGGGACTTCTCAAACAACAAGGCAGCAGTGTATTTGGGTCCTTTACGGATGTTTAATTGTTGCAAATAATCTGATTGGCCGTCGAGACATTCTGTATTCCACTAGGAATGTAAATACAGTTGATGTGGAGTCTTTACCAGCTGAATGAATCCAGGCTGCTTGTATAAAACTGTAGAGCGTAGCATTTAATCGTCAAAATCTTGAAATCCTTGATAATACAGGGAGTATTTGTTCTTGTGAAGCTCTGCTCTAATGAACAGAACACTTCATACCTTTCTGTACTGTTTACTTTGAGGATGTAACTCGTGTCCTCCAATCCGAGTGATAGTCTCACAAGTCCAAAAATGTCTTGTCTTGTCCTAACATGTTGGGACATGTTAGGACATGTTGGGAAAAGTTAGGACATGCTGGGACATGTTGGGATATGTTGGGACATGTTGGGATATGTTTGGACATGTTAGGACATGTTGGGACAAGTTAAGACATGCTGGGACATGTTGGGACATGTTGGGACATGTTGGGATATGTTGGGACATGTTGGGACAAGTTAGGACATTCTGGGACATGTTGGGATATGCTGGGATATGTTAGGACAAGTTGGGACAAGTTAGGACATGATGGACAAGTTGGGACAAGTTAGGATATGTTAGGAAACGTTGGGATATGTTAGGACATGCTGGGACATGTTGGGACGTGTTGGGGGAGTGCATACAGTGTCAGCAGTATGAGCCTGAACGAGTGGGATGAGAGGAGACTGTTTATCGTACAGTATAAGTGTCAGAGGACAACAGGGTAGTGCACAGTCAGTTAGTTCTCTATCCAACTGGTCTGTTAGGTCTGTTCTCCCTCTGTCAGTTAGTTCTCTATCCAACTGGCCTGTTCTCCCTCAGTCAGTTAGTTCTCTATCCAACTGGACTGTTCTCCCTCAGTCACTTAGTTCTCTATCCAACTGGACTGTTCTGGTCTGTTCTCCCTCTGTCAGTTAGTTCTCTATCCAACTGGCCTGTTCTCCCTCAGTTAGTTAGTTCTCTATCCAACTGGCCTGTTCTCCCTCAGTCAGTTAGTTCTCTATCCAACTGGTCTGTTAGGTCTGTTCTCCCTCTGTCAGTTAGTTCTCTATCCAACTGGCCTGTTCTCCCTCAGTCAGTTAGTTCTCTATCCAACTGGACTGTTCTCCCTCAGTCACTTAGTTCTCTATCCAACTGGACTGTTCTGGTCTGTTCTCCCTCTGTCAGTTAGTTCTCTATCCAACTGGCCTGTTCTCCCTCAGTTAGTTAGTTCTCTATCCAACTGGCCTGTTCTCCCTCAGTCAGTTAGTTATCTATCCAACTGGCCTGTTCTCCCTCTGTCACTTAGTTCTCTATCCAACTGGACTGTTCTGGTCTGTTCTCCCTCTGACAGTTAGTTCTCTATCCAACTGGTCTGTTCTCCCACAATCAGTTAGTTCTCTATCCAACTGGTCTGTTCTGCCTCTGACAGTTAGCTCTCTATCCAATTGGCCTTTTATCCCTCAGTCAGTTAGTTCTCTATCCAACTGGCCTGTTCTCCCTCAGTCAGTTAGTTCTCTATCCAACTGGCCTGTTCTCCTCCAGTCAGTTAGTTCTCTATCCAACTGGACTGTTCTGGTCTGTTCTCCCTCTGTCAGTTAGTTCTCTATCCAACTGGACTGTTCTGGTCTGTTCTCCCTCTGTTAGTTATTTCTCTATCCAACTGGCCTGTTCTCCCTCTGTCAGTTAGTTCTCTATCCAACTGGCCTGTTCTCTCTCTGTCAGTTATTTCTCTATCCAACTGGCCTGATCTCCCTCTGTCAGTTAGTTCTCTATCCAACTGGTCTGTTCTGGTCTGTTCTCCCTCTGACAGTTAGTTCTCTATCCAACTGGTATGTTCTCCCTAAGTCAGATAGTGCTCTATCCAACTGGCCTGTTCTCCCTCAGTCAGTTAGTTCTCTATCCAACTGGCCTGTTCTCCCTCAGTCAGTTAGTTCTCTATCCAACTGGCCTGTTCTCCCTCAGTATGTTAGTTCTCTATCCAACTGGCCTGTTCTCCCTCAGTATGTTAGTTCTCTATCCAACTGGCCCTTTCTCCCTCTGTCAGTTAGTTCTCTATCCAACTGGCCTGTTCTCTCTCTGTCAGTTACTTCTCTATCCAACTGGCCTGTTCTCTCTCTGTCAGTTAGTTCTCTATCCAACTGGTCTGTTCTCTCTCTGTCAGTTAGTTCTCTATCCAACTGGCCTGTTCTCTCTCTCTCAGTTAGTTCTCTATCCAACTGGTCTGTTCTGGTCTGTTCTCCCTCTGTCAGTTAGTTCTCTATCCAACTGGCCCTTTCTCCCTCTGTCAGTTAGTTCTCTATCCAACTGGCATGTTCTCTCTCTGTCAGTTAGTTCTCTATCTAACTGGCCTGTTCTCTCTCTGTCAGTTATTTCTCTATCCAACTGGCCTGATCTCCCTCTGTCAGTTAGTTCTCTATCCAACTGGTCTGTTCTGGTCTGTTCTCCCTCTGACAGTTAGTTCTCTATCCAACTGGTATGTTCTCCCTAAGTCAGATAGTGCTCTATCCAACTGGCCTGTTCTCCCTCAGTCAGTTAGTTCTCTATCCAACTGGCCTGTTCTCCCTCAGTCAGTTAGTTCTCTATCCAACTGGCCTGTTCTCCCTCAGTCAGTTAGTTCTCTATCCAACTGGCCTGTTCTCCCTCAGTATGTTAGTTCTCTATCCAACTGGCCCTTTCTCCCTCTGTCAGTTAGTTCTCTATCCAACTGGCCTGTTCTCTCTCTGTCAGTTACTTCTCTATCCAACTGGCCTGTTCTCTCTCTGTCAGTTAGTTCTCTATCCAACTGGTCTGTTCTCTCTCTGTCAGTTAGTTCTCTATCCAACTGGCCTGTTCTCTCTCTCTCAGTTAGTTCTCTATCCAACTGGTCTGTTCTGGTCTGTTCTCCCTCTGTCAGTTAGTTCTCTATCCAACTGGCCCTTTCTCCCTCTGTCAGTTAGTTCTCTATCCAACTGGCCTGTTCTCTCTCTGTCAGTTATTTCTCTATCCAACTGGCCTGATCTCCCTCTGTCAGTTAGTTCTCTATCCAACTGGTCTGTTCTGGTCTGTTCTCCCTCTGACAGTTAGTTCTCTATCCAACTGGCCTGTTCTCCCTCAGTATGTTAGTTCTCTATCCAACTGGCCCTTTCTCCCTCTGTCAGTTAGTTCTCTATCCAACTGGCCTGTTCTCTCTCTGTCAGTTACTTCTCTATCCAACTGGCCTGTTCTCTCTCTGTCAGTTAGTTCTCTATCCAACTGGTCTGTTCTCTCTCTGTCAGTTAGTTCTCTATCCAACTGGCCTGTTCTCTCTCTCTCAGTTAGTTCTCTATCCAACTGGTCTGTTCTGGTCTGTTCTCCCTCTGTCAGTTAGTTCTCTATCCAACTGGCCCTTTCTCCCTCTGTCAGTTAGTTCTCTATCCAACTGGCATGTTCTCTCTCTGTCAGTTAGTTCTCTATCTAACTGGCCTGTTCTCTCTCTGTCAGTTAGTTCTCTATCCAACTGGCCTGATCTCCCTCTGTCAGTTAGTTCTCTATCCAACTGGTCTGTTGAGGTCTGTTCTCCCTCTGACAGTTAGTTCTCTATCCAACTGGTCTGTTCTGGTCTGATCTCCCTCTGACAAATCGTTCTCTGTCCAACTGGCCTGTTCTGGCCTGTTCTCCCTTTGTCAGTTAGTTCTCTATCCAACTGGTCTGTTCTCCCTCAATCAGTTAGTTCTCTATCCAACTGGTCTTTTCTCCCTCTGACAGTTAGTTCTCTATCCAATTGGCCTGTTCTCCCTCAGTCAGTTAGTTCTCTATCCAACTGGCCTGTTCTCCCTCAATCAGTTAGTTCTCTATTCAACTGGCCTGTTCTCCCTCAGTCAGTTACTTCTCTATCCAACTGGCCTGTTCTCTCTCTGTCAGTTAGTTCTCTATCGAACTGGTCTGTTCTCCCTCTGTCAGTTAGTTCGCTATCCAACTGGCCTGTTCTGGTCTGTTCTCCCTCTGACAGTTAGTTCTCTATCCAACTGGACTGTTCTGGTCTGTTCTCCCTCTGTCAGTTAGTTCTCTATCCAACTGGCCTGTTCTCCCTCTGTCAGTTAGTTCTCTATCCAACTGGCCTGATCTCCCGCTGTCAGTTAGTTCTCTATCCAACTGGTCTGTTCTGGTCTGTTCTCCCTCTGACAGTTAGTTCTCTATCCAACTGGCCTGTTCTGGCCTGTTCTCCCTCTGTCAGTTAGTTTTCTATCAAACTGGCCTGTTCTCCCTCTGTCAGTTAGTTCTCTATCCAACTGGCCTGTTCTCTCTCTGTCAATTAGTTCTCTATCCAACTGGCCTGATATCCCTCTGACAGTTAGTTCTCTATCCAACTGGTCTGTTCTCCCTCAATCAGTTAGTTCTCTATCCATCTGGTCTGTTCTCCCTCTGACAGTTAGTTCTCTATCCAATTGGCCTGTTCTCCCTCAGTCAGTTAGTTCTCTATCCAACTGGGCTGTTCTCCCTCAGTCAGTTAGTTCTCTATCCAACTGGCCTGTTCTCCCTCAGTCAGTTAGTTCTCTATCCAACTGGCCTGTTCTCCCTCAGTCAGTTAGTTCTCTATCCAACTGGCCTGTTCTCATCCAGTCAGTTAGTTCTCTATCCAAATGGACTGTTCTGGTCTGTTCTCCCTCTGTCAGTTAGTTCTCTATCCAACTGGACTGTTCTGGTCTGTTCTCCCTCTGTCAGTTAGTTCTCTATCCAACTGGCCTGTTCCCCCTCTGTCAGATAGTTCTCTATCCAACTGGCCTGTTCTCCCTCTGTCAGTTAATTCTCTATCCGACTGGCCTGTTCTCCCTCTGTCAGTTAGGTCTCTATCGAACTGGTCTCTTCTCCCTCTGTCAGTTAGTTCGCTATCCAACTGGCCTGTTCTGGTCTGTTCTCACTCTGACAGTTAGTTCTCTATCCAACTGGACTGTTCTGGTCTGTTCTCCCTCTGTCAGTTACTTCTCTATCCAACTGGCCTGTTCTCTCTCTGTCAGTTAGTTCTCTATCCAACTGGTCTGTTCTCTCTCTGTCAGTTAGTTCTCTATCCAACTGGCCTGTTCTCTCTCTCTCAGTTAGTTCTCTATCCAACTGGTCTGTTCTGGTCTGTTCTCCCACTGTCAGTTAGTTCTCTATTCAGCTGGCCTGTTCTCCCTCTGTCAGTTAGTTCTCTATCCAACTGGCCTGTTTTCTCTCTGTCAGTTAGTTCTCTATCCAACTGGTCTGTTCTCCCTCAGTCAGATAGTTCTCTATCCAACTGGCCTGTTCTCGCTCAGTCAGTTAGTTCTCTATCCAACTGGCCTGTTCTCCCTCAGTCAGTTAGTTCTCTATCCAACTGGCCTGTTCTCCCTCAGTCAGTTAGTTCTCTATCCAACTGGCCTGTTCTCTCTCAGTCAGTTAGTTCTCTATCCAACTGGCCCTTTCTCCCTCTGTCAGTTAGTTCTCTATCCAACTGGCCTGTTCTCTCTCTGTCAGTTACTTCTCTATCCAACTGGCCTGTTCTCTCTCTGTCAGTTAGTTCTCTATCCAACTGGTCTGTTCTCTCTCTGTCAGTTAGTTCTCTATCCAACTGGCCTGTTCTCTCTCTCTCTCTCAGTTAGTTCTCTATCCAACTGGCCTGTTCTCCCTCAGTCAGTTAGTTCTCTATCCAACTGGCCTGTTCTCAATCTGTCAGTTACTTCTCTATCCAACTGGCCTGTTCTCTCTCTGTCAGTTAGTTCTCTATCCAACTGGTCTGTTCTCTCTCTGTCAGTTAGTTCGCTATCCAACTGGCCTGTTCTGGTCTGTTCTCCCTCTGACAGTTAGTTCTCTATCCAACTGGACTGTTCTGGTCTGTTCTCCCTCTGACAGTTAGTTCTCTATCCAACTGGCCTGTTCTGGTCTGTTCTCTCTCTGTCAGTTACTTCTCTATCCAACTGGACTGTTCTCTCTCTGTCAGTTAGTTCTCTATCCAACTGGCCTGTTCTCTCTCTGTCAGTTAGTTCTCAATCCAACTGGCCTGATCTCCCTCTGTCAGTTAGTTCTCTATCCAACTGGTCTGTTCTCCCTCAGTCAGATAGTTCTCTATCCAACTGGCCTGTTCTCCCTCAGTCAGTTAGTTCTCTATCCAACTGGCCTGTTCTCCCTCAGTCAGTTAGTTCTCTATCCAACTGGCCTGTTCTCCCTCAGTCAGTTAGTTCTCTATCCAACTGGCCTGTTCTCCCTCAGTCAGTTAGTTCTCTATCCAACTGGCCCTTTCTCCCTCTGTCAGTTAGTTCTCTATCCAACTGGCCTGTTCTCCCTCAGTCAGTTAGTTCTCTATCCAACTGGCCCTTTCTCCCTCAGTCAGTTAGTTCTCTATCCAACTGGGCTGTTCTCCCTCAGTCAGTTAGTTCTCTATCCAACTGGCCTGTTCTCCCTCAGTCAGTTAGTTCTCTATCCAACTGGCCTGTTCTCCCTCAGTCAGTTAGTTCTCTATCCAACTGGCCTGTTCTCCTCCAGTCAGTTAGTTCTCTATCCAAATGGACTGTTCTGGTCTGTTCTCCCTCTGTCAGTTAGTTCTCTATCCAACTGGACTGTTCTGGTCTGTTCTCCCTCTGTCAGTTAGTTCTCTATCCAACTGGCCTGTTCCCCCTCTGTCAGATAGTTCTCTATCCAACTGGCCTGTTCTCCCTCTGTCAGTTAATTCTCTATCCGACTGGCCTGTTCTCCCTCTGTCAGTTAGGTCTCTATCGAACTGGTCTCTTCTCCCTCTGTCAGTTAGTTCGCTATCCAACTGGCCTGTTCTGGTCTGTTCTCACTCTGACAGTTAGTTCTCTATCCAACTGGACTGTTCTGGTCTGTTCTCCCTCTGTCAGTTACTTCTCTATCCAACTGGCCTGTTCTCTCTCTGTCAGTTAGTTCTCTATCCAACTGGTCTGTTCTCTCTCTGTCAGTTAGTTCTCTATCCAACTGGCCTGTTCTCTCTCTCTCAGTTAGTTCTCTATCCAACTGGTCTGTTCTGGTCTGTTCTCACACTGTCAGTTAGTTCTCTATTCAGCTGGCCTGTTCTCCCTCTGTCAGTTAGTTCTCTATCCAACTGGCCTGTTTTCTCTCTGTCAGTTAGTTCTCTATCCAACTGGTCTGTTCTCCCTCAGTCAGTTAGTTCTCTATCCAACTGGCCTGTTCTCCCTCAGTCAGTTAGTTCTCTATCCAACTGGCCTGTTCTCCCTCAGTCAGTTAGTTCTCTATCCAACTGGCCCTTTCTCCCTCTGTCAGTTAGTTCTCTATCCAACTGGCCTGTTCTCCCTCAGTCAGTTAGTTCTCTATCCAACTGGCCCTTTCTCCCTCAGTCAGTTAGTTCTCTATCCAACTGGGCTGTTCTCCCTCAGTCAGTTAGTTCTCTATCCAACTGGCCTGTTCTCCCTCAGTCAGTTAGTTCTCTATCCAACTGGCCTGTTCTCCCTCAGTCAGTTAGTTCTCTATCCAACTGGCCTGTTCTCCTCCAGTCAGTTAGTTCTCTATCCAAATGGACTGTTCTGGTCTATTCTCCCTCTGTCAGTTAGTTCTCTATCCAACTGGACTGTTCTGGTCTGTTCTCCCTCTGTCAGTTAGTTCTCTATCCAACTGGCCTGTTCCCCCTCTGTCAGATAGTTCTCTATCCAACTGGCCTGTTCTCCCTCTGTCAGTTAATTCTCTATCCGACTGGCCTGTTCTCCCTCTGTCAGTTAGGTCTCTATCGAACTGGTCTCTTCTCCCTCTGTCAGTTAGTTCGCTATCCAACTGGCCTGTTCTGGTCTGTTCTCACTCTGACAGTTAGTTCTCTATCCAACTGGACTGTTCTGGTCTGTTCTCCCTCTGTCAGTTACTTCTCTATCCAACTGGCCTGTTCTCTCTCTGTCAGTTAGTTCTCTATCCAACTGGTCTGTTCTCTCTCTGTCAGTTAGTTCTCTATCCAACTGGCCTGTTCTCTCTCTCTCAGTTAGTTCTCTATCCAACTGGTCTGTTCTGGTCTGTTCTCCCACTGTCAGTTAGTTATCTATTCAGCTGGCCTGTTCTCCCTCTGTCAGTTAGTTCTCTATCCAACTGGCCTGTTTTCTCTCTGTCAGTTAGTTCTCTATCCAACTGGTCTGTTCTCCCTCAGTCAGATAGTTCTCTATCCAACTGGCCTGTTCTCCCTCAGTCAGTTAGTTCTCTATCCAACTGGCCTGTTCTCCCTCAGTCAGTTAGTTCTCTATCCAACTGGCCTGTTCTCCCTCAGTCAGTTAGTTCTCTATCCAACTGGCCTGTTCTCCCTCAGTCAGTTAGTTCTCTATCCAACTGGCCCTTTCTCCCTCTGTCAGTTAGTTCTCTATCCAACTGGCCTGTTCTCTCTCTGTCAGTTACTTCTCTATCCAACTGGCCTGTTCTCTCTCTGTCAGTTAGTTCTCTATCCAACTGGTCTGTTCTCTCTCTGTCAGTTAGTTCTCTATCCAACTGGCCTGTTCTCTCTCTCTCTCTCAGTTAGTTCTCTATCCAACTGGCCTGTTCTCCCTCAGTCAGTTAGTTCTCTATCCAACTGGCCTGTTCTCAATCTGTCAGTTACTTCTCTATCCAACTGGCCTGTTCTCTCTCTGTCAGTTAGTTCTCTATCCAACTGGTCTGTTCTCTCTCTGTCAGTTAGTTCGCTATCCAACTGGCCTGTTCTGGTCTGTTCTCCCTCTGACAGTTAGTTCTCTATCCAACTGGACTGTTCTGGTCTGTTCTCCCTCTGACAGTTAGTTCTCTATCCAACTGGCCTGTTCTGGTCTGTTCTCTCTCTGTCAGTTACTTCTCTATCCAACTGGACTGTTCTCTCTCTGTCAGTTAGTTCTCTATCCAACTGGCCTGTTCTCTCTCTGTCAGTTAGTTCTCAATCCAACTGGCCTGATCTCCCTCTGTCAGTTAGTTCTCTATCCAACTGGTCTGTTCTCCCTCAGTCAGATAGTTCTCTATCCAACTGGCCTGTTCTCCCTCAGTCAGTTAGTTCTCTATCCAACTGGCCTGTTCTCCCTCAGTCAGTTAGTTCTCTATCCAACTGGCCTGTTCTCCCTCAGTCAGTTAGTTCTCTATCCAACTGGCCTGTTCTCCCTCAGTCAGTTAGTTCTCTATCCAACTGGCCCTTTCTCCCTCTGTCAGTTAGTTCTCTATCCAACTGGCCTGTTCTCCCTCAGTCAGTTAGTTCTCTATCCAACTGGCCCTTTCTCCCTCAGTCAGTTAGTTCTCTATCCAACTGGGCTGTTCTCCCTCAGTCAGTTAGTTCTCTATCCAACTGGCCTGTTCTCCCTCAGTCAGTTAGTTCTCTATCCAACTGGCCTGTTCTCCCTCAGTCAGTTAGTTCTCTATCCAACTGGCCTGTTCTCCTCCAGTCAGTTAGTTCTCTATCCAAATGGACTGTTCTGGTCTGTTCTCCCTCTGTCAGTTAGTTCTCTATCCAACTGGACTGTTCTGGTCTGTTCTCCCTCTGTCAGTTAGTTCTCTATCCAACTGGCCTGTTCCCCCTCTGTCAGATAGTTCTCTATCCAACTGGCCTGTTCTCCCTCTGTCAGTTAATTCTCTATCCGACTGGCCTGTTCTCCCTCTGTCAGTTAGGTCTCTATCGAACTGGTCTCTTCTCCCTCTGTCAGTTAGTTCGCTATCCAACTGGCCTGTTCTGGTCTGTTCTCACTCTGACAGTTAGTTCTCTATCCAACTGGACTGTTCTGGTCTGTTCTCCCTCTGTCAGTTACTTCTCTATCCAACTGGCCTGTTCTCTCTCTGTCAGTTAGTTCTCTATCCAACTGGTCTGTTCTCTCTCTGTCAGTTAGTTCTCTATCCAACTGGCCTGTTCTCTCTCTCTCAGTTAGTTCTCTATCCAACTGGTCTGTTCTGGTCTGTTCTCACACTGTCAGTTAGTTCTCTATTCAGCTGGCCTGTTCTCCCTCTGTCAGTTAGTTCTCTATCCAACTGGCCTGTTTTCTCTCTGTCAGTTAGTTCTCTATCCAACTGGTCTGTTCTCCCTCAGTCAGTTAGTTCTCTATCCAACTGGCCTGTTCTCCCTCAGTCAGTTAGTTCTCTATCCAACTGGCCTGTTCTCCCTCAGTCAGTTAGTTCTCTATCCAACTGGCCCTTTCTCCCTCTGTCAGTTAGTTCTCTATCCAACTGGCCTGTTCTCCCTCAGTCAGTTAGTTCTCTATCCAACTGGCCCTTTCTCCCTCAGTCAGTTAGTTCTCTATCCAACTGGGCTGTTCTCCCTCAGTCAGTTAGTTCTCTATCCAACTGGCCTGTTCTCCCTCAGTCAGTTAGTTCTCTATCCAACTGGCCTGTTCTCCCTCAGTCAGTTAGTTCTCTATCCAACTGGCCTGTTCTCCTCCAGTCAGTTAGTTCTCTATCCAAATGGACTGTTCTGGTCTATTCTCCCTCTGTCAGTTAGTTCTCTATCCAACTGGACTGTTCTGGTCTGTTCTCCCTCTGTCAGTTAGTTCTCTATCCAACTGGCCTGTTCCCCCTCTGTCAGATAGTTCTCTATCCAACTGGCCTGTTCTCCCTCTGTCAGTTAATTCTCTATCCGACTGGCCTGTTCTCCCTCTGTCAGTTAGGTCTCTATCGAACTGGTCTCTTCTCCCTCTGTCAGTTAGTTCGCTATCCAACTGGCCTGTTCTGGTCTGTTCTCACTCTGACAGTTAGTTCTCTATCCAACTGGACTGTTCTGGTCTGTTCTCCCTCTGTCAGTTACTTCTCTATCCAACTGGCCTGTTCTCTCTCTGTCAGTTAGTTCTCTATCCAACTGGTCTGTTCTCTCTCTGTCAGTTAGTTCTCTATCCAACTGGCCTGTTCTCTCTCTCTCAGTTAGTTCTCTATCCAACTGGTCTGTTCTGGTCTGTTCTCCCACTGTCAGTTAGTTATCTATTCAGCTGGCCTGTTCTCCCTCTGTCAGTTAGTTCTCTATCCAACTGGCCTGTTTTCTCTCTGTCAGTTAGTTCTCTATCCAACTGGTCTGTTCTCCCTCAGTCAGATAGTTCTCTATCCAACTGGCCTGTTCTCCCTCAGTCAGTTAGTTCTCTATCCAACTGGCCTGTTCTCCCTCAGTCAGTTAGTTCTCTATCCAACTGGCCTGTTCTCCCTCAGTCAGTTAGTTCTCTATCCAACTGGCCTGTTCTCCCTCAGTCAGTTAGTTCTCTATCCAACTGGCCCTTTCTCCCTCTGTCAGTTAGTTCTCTATCCAACTGGCCTGTTCTCTCTCTGTCAGTTACTTCTCTATCCAACTGGCCTGTTCTCTCTCTGTCAGTTAGTTCTCTATCCAACTGGTCTGTTCTCTCTCTGTCAGTTAGTTCTCTATCCAACTGGCCTGTTCTCTCTCTCTCTCTCAGTTAGTTCTCTATCCAACTGGCCTGTTCTCCCTCAGTCAGTTAGTTCTCTATCCAACTGGCCTGTTCTCAATCTGTCAGTTACTTCTCTATCCAACTGGCCTGTTCTCTCTCTGTCAGTTAGTTCTCTATCCAACTGGTCTGTTCTCTCTCTGTCAGTTAGTTCGCTATCCAACTGGCCTGTTCTGGTCTGTTCTCCCTCTGACAGTTAGTTCTCTATCCAACTGGACTGTTCTGGTCTGTTCTCCCTCTGACAGTTAGTTCTCTATCCAACTGGCCTGTTCTGGTCTGTTCTCTCTCTGTCAGTTACTTCTCTATCCAACTGGACTGTTCTCTCTCTGTCAGTTAGTTCTCTATCCAACTGGCCTGTTCTCTCTCTGTCAGTTAGTTCTCTATTCATCTGGCCTGTTCTCCCTCTGTCAGTTAGTTCTCTATCCAACTGGCCTGTTCTCTCTCTGTCAGTTAGTTCTCAATCCAACTGGCCTGATCTCCCTCTGTCAGTTAGTTCTCTATCCAACTGGTCTGTTCTCCCTCAGTCAGATAGTTCTCTATCCAACTGGCCTGTTCTCCCTCAGTCAGTTAGTTCTCTATCCAACTGGCCTGTTCTCCCTCAGTCAGTTAGTTCTCTATCCAACTGGCCTGTTCTCCCTCAGTCAGTTAGTTCTCTATCCAACTGGCCTGTTCTCCCTCAGTCAGTTAGTTCTCTATCCAACTGGCCCTTTCTCCCTCTGTCAGTTAGTTCTCTATCACACTGGCCTGTTCTCTCTCTGTCAGTTACTTCTCTATCCAACTGGCCTGTTCTCTCTCTGTCAGTTAGTTCTCTATCCAACTGGTCTGTTCTCTCTCTGTCAGTTAGTTCTCTATCCAACTGGTCTGTTCTCTCTCTGTCAGTTAGTTCGCTATCCAACTGGCCTGTTCTGGTCTGTTCTCCCTCTGACAGTTAGTTCTCTATCCAACTGGACTGTTCTGGTCTGTTCTCCCTCTGACAGTTAGTTCTCTATCCAACTGGCCTGTTCTGGTCTGTTCTCTCTCTGTCAGTTACTTCTCTATCCAACTGGACTGTTCTCTCTCTGTCAGTTAGTTCTCTATCCAACTGGCCTGTTCTCTCTCTGTCAGTTAGTTCTCTATTCAGCTGGCCTGTTCTCCCTCTGTCAGTTAGTTCTCTATCCAACTGGCCTGTTCTCTCTCTGTCAGTTAGTTCTCAATCCAACTGGCCTGATCTCCCTCTGTCAGTTAGTTCTCTATCCAACTGGTCTGTTCTCCCTCAGTCAGATAGTTCTCTATCCAACTGGCCTGTTCTCCCTCAGTCAGTTAGTTCTCTATCCAACTGGCCTGTTCTCCCTCAGTCAGTTAGTTCTCTATCCAACTGGCCTGTTCTCCCTCAGTCAGTTAGTTCTCTATCCAACTGGCCTGTTCTCCCTCAGTCAGTTAGTTCTCTATCCAACTGGCCCTTTCTCCCTCTGTCAGTTAGTTCTCTATCCAACTGGCCTGTTCTCCCTCAGTCAGTTAGTTCTCTATCCAACTGGCCCTTTCTCCCTCAGTCAGTTAGTTCTCTATCCAACTGGGCTGTTCTCCCTCAGTCAGTTAGTTCTCTATCCAACTGGCCTGTTCTCCCTCAGTCAGTTAGTTCTCTATCCAACTGGCCTGTTCTCCCTCAGTCAGTTAGTTCTCTATCCAACTGGCCTGTTCTCCTCCAGTCAGTTAGTTCTCTATCCAAATGGACTGTTCTGGTCTGTTCTCCCTCTGTCAGTTAGTTCTCTATCCAACTGGACTGTTCTGGTCTGTTCTCCCTCTGTCAGTTAGTTCTCTATCCAACTGGCCTGTTCCCCCTCTGTCAGATAGTTCTCTATCCAACTGGCCTGTTCTCCCTCTGTCAGTTAATTCTCTATCCGACTGGCCTGTTCTCCCTCTGTCAGTTAGGTCTCTATCGAACTGGTCTCTTCTCCCTCTGTCAGTTAGTTCGCTATCCAACTGGCCTGTTCTGGTCTGTTCTCACTCTGACAGTTAGTTCTCTATCCAACTGGACTGTTCTGGTCTGTTCTCCCTCTGTCAGTTACTTCTCTATCCAACTGGCCTGTTCTCTCTCTGTCAGTTAGTTCTCTATCCAACTGGTCTGTTCTCTCTCTGTCAGTTAGTTCTCTATCCAACTGGCCTGTTCTCTCTCTCTCAGTTAGTTCTCTATCCAACTGGTCTGTTCTGGTCTGTTCTCCCACTGTCAGTTAGTTCTCTATTCAGCTGGCCTGTTCTCCCTCTGTCAGTTAGTTCTCTATCCAACTGGCCTGTTTTCTCTCTGTCAGTTAGTTCTCTATCCAACTGGTCTGTTCTCCCTCAGTCAGTTAGTTCTCTATCCAACTGGCCTGTTCTCCCTCAGTCAGTTAGTTCTCTATCCAACTGGCCTGTTCTCCCTCAGTCAGTTAGTTCTCTATCCAACTGGCCCTTTCTCCCTCTGTCAGTTAGTTCTCTATCCAACTGGCCTGTTCTCCCTCAGTCAGTTAGTTCTCTATCCAACTGGCCCTTTCTCCCTCAGTCAGTTAGTTCTCTATCCAACTGGGCTGTTCTCCCTCAGTCAGTTAGTTCTCTATCCAACTGGCCTGTTCTCCCTCAGTCAGTTAGTTCTCTATCCAACTGGCCTGTTCTCCCTCAGTCAGTTAGTTCTCTATCCAACTGGCCTGTTCTCCTCCAGTCAGTTAGTTCTCTATCCAAATGGACTGTTCTGGTCTATTCTCCCTCTGTCAGTTAGTTCTCTATCCAACTGGACTGTTCTGGTCTGTTCTCCCTCTGTCAGTTAGTTCTCTATCCAACTGGCCTGTTCCCCCTCTGTCAGATAGTTCTCTATCCAACTGGCCTGTTCTCCCTCTGTCAGTTAATTCTCTATCCGACTGGCCTGTTCTCCCTCTGTCAGTTAGGTCTCTATCGAACTGGTCTCTTCTCCCTCTGTCAGTTAGTTCGCTATCCAACTGGCCTGTTCTGGTCTGTTCTCACTCTGACAGTTAGTTCTCTATCCAACTGGACTGTTCTGGTCTGTTCTCCCTCTGTCAGTTACTTCTCTATCCAACTGGCCTGTTCTCTCTCTGTCAGTTAGTTCTCTATCCAACTGGTCTGTTCTCTCTCTGTCAGTTAGTTCTCTATCCAACTGGCCTGTTCTCTCTCTCTCAGTTAGTTCTCTATCCAACTGGTCTGTTCTGGTCTGTTCTCCCACTGTCAGTTAGTTATCTATTCAGCTGGCCTGTTCTCCCTCTGTCAGTTAGTTCTCTATCCAACTGGCCTGTTTTCTCTCTGTCAGTTAGTTCTCTATCCAACTGGTCTGTTCTCCCTCAGTCAGATAGTTCTCTATCCAACTGGCCTGTTCTCCCTCAGTCAGTTAGTTCTCTATCCAACTGGCCTGTTCTCCCTCAGTCAGTTAGTTCTCTATCCAACTGGCCTGTTCTCCCTCAGTCAGTTAGTTCTCTATCCAACTGGCCTGTTCTCCCTCAGTCAGTTAGTTCTCTATCCAACTGGCCCTTTCTCCCTCTGTCAGTTAGTTCTCTATCCAACTGGCCTGTTCTCTCTCTGTCAGTTACTTCTCTATCCAACTGGCCTGTTCTCTCTCTGTCAGTTAGTTCTCTATCCAACTGGTCTGTTCTCTCTCTGTCAGTTAGTTCTCTATCCAACTGGCCTGTTCTCTCTCTCTCTCTCAGTTAGTTCTCTATCCAACTGGCCTGTTCTCCCTCAGTCAGTTAGTTCTCTATCCAACTGGCCTGTTCTCAATCTGTCAGTTACTTCTCTATCCAACTGGCCTGTTCTCTCTCTGTCAGTTAGTTCTCTATCCAACTGGTCTGTTCTCTCTCTGTCAGTTAGTTCGCTATCCAACTGGCCTGTTCTGGTCTGTTCTCCCTCTGACAGTTAGTTCTCTATCCAACTGGACTGTTCTGGTCTGTTCTCCCTCTGACAGTTAGTTCTCTATCCAACTGGCCTGTTCTGGTCTGTTCTCTCTCTGTCAGTTACTTCTCTATCCAACTGGACTGTTCTCTCTCTGTCAGTTAGTTCTCTATCCAACTGGCCTGTTCTCTCTCTGTCAGTTAGTTCTCTATTCAGCTGGCCTGTTCTCCCTCTGTCAGTTAGTTCTCTATCCAACTGGCCTGTTCTCTCTCTGTCAGTTAGTTCTCAATCCAACTGGCCTGATCTCCCTCTGTCAGTTAGTTCTCTATCCAACTGGTCTGTTCTCCCTCAGTCAGATAGTTCTCTATCCAACTGGCCTGTTCTCCCTCAGTCAGTTAGTTCTCTATCCAACTGGCCTGTTCTCCCTCAGTCAGTTAGTTCTCTATCCAACTGGCCTGTTCTCCCTCAGTCAGTTAGTTCTCTATCCAACTGGCCTGTTCTCCCTCAGTCAGTTAGTTCTCTATCCAACTGGCCCTTTCTCCCTCTGTCAGTTAGTTCTCTATCACACTGGCCTGTTCTCTCTCTGTCAGTTACTTCTCTATCCAACTGGCCTGTTCTCTCTCTGTCAGTTAGTTCTCTATCCAACTGGTCTGTTCTCTCTCTGTCAGTTAGTTCTCTATCCAACTGGCCTGTTCTCTCTCTGTCAGTTAGTTCTCTATCCAACTGGTCTGTTCTGGTCTGTTCTCCCTCTGTCAGTTAGTTCTCTATCCAACTGGCTTGTTCTCTCTCTGTCAGTTAGTTCTCTATCCAACTGGCCTGTTCTCTCTCTGTCATTTAGTTCTCTATCCAACTGGTCTGTTCTGGTCTGTTCTCCCTCTGACAGTTAGTTCTCTATCCAACTGGCCTGTTCTCCCTCTGTCAGTTAATTCTCTATCCAACTGGCCTGTTCTCCCTCTGTCAGTTATTTCTCTATCCAACTGGTCTGTTGTGGTCTGTTCTCCCTCTGACAGTTAGTTCTCTATCCAACTGGTCTGTTCTGGTCTGATCTCCCTCTGACAAATCGTTCTCTGTCCAACTGGCCTGTTCTGGCCTGTTCTCCCTTTTTCAGTTAGTTCTCTATCCAACTGGTCTGTTCTGGTCTGTTCTCCATCTGACAGTTAGTTCTCTATCCAACTGGTCTGTTCTCCCTCAATCAGTTAGTTCTCTATCCAACTGGTCTGTTCTCCCTCTGACAGTTAGTTCTCTATCCAATTGGCATGTTCTCCCTCAGTCAGTTAGTTCTCTATCCAACTGGCCTGTTCTCCCTCAATCAGTTAGTTCTCTATCCAACTGGCCTGTTCTCCCTCAGTCAGTTAGTTCTCTATCCAACTGGCCTGTACTCCCTCTGTCACTTAGTCCTCTATCCAACTGGACTGTTCTGGTCTGTTCTCACTCTCTCAGTTAGTTCTCTATCCAACTGGTCTGTTCTGGTCTGTTCTCCCTCTGTCAGTTAGTTCTCTATCCAACTGGACTGTTCTGGCCTGTTCTCCCTCAGTGAATTAGTTCTCTATCCAACTGGTCTGTTCTCCCTCTGTCAGTTAGTTCTCTATCCAACTGGCCTGTTCCCCCTCTGTCAGATAGTTCTTCATCCAACTGGCCTGTTCTCCCTCTGTCAGTTAATTCTCTATCCGACTGGCCTGTTCTCCCTCTGTCAGTTAGGTCTCTATCGAACTGGTCTGTTCTCCCTCTGTCAGTTAGTTCTCTATCCAACTGGCCTGTTCTCCCTCAATCAGTTAGTTCTCTATTCAACTGGCCTGTTCTCCCTCAGTCAGTTAGTTCTCTATCCAACTGGCCTGTTCTCCCTCAGTCAGTTAGTTCTCTATCCAACTGGCCTGTACTCCCTCTGTCACTCAGTTCTCTATCCAACTGGACTGTTCTGGTCTGTTCTCCCTCTTTCAGTTAGTTCTCTATCCAACTGGCCTGTTCTCCCTCTGTCACTTAGTCCTCTATCCAACTGGACTGTTCTGGTCTGTTCTCACTCTCTCAGTTAGTTCTCTATCCAACTGGTCTGTTCTGGTCTGTTCTCCCTCTGTCAGTTAGTTCTCTATCCAACTGGACTGTTCTGGCCTGTTCTCCCTCAGTGAATTAGTTCTCTATCCAACTGGCCTGTTCTCCCTTTGTCAGTTAGTTCTCTATCCAACTGGCCTGTTCCCCCTCTGTCAGATAGTTCTTTATCCAACTGGCCTGTTCTCCCTCTGTCAGTTAATTCTCTATCCGACTGGCCTGTTCTCCCTCTGTCAGTTAGGTCTCTGTCGAACTGGTCTGTTCTCCCTCTGTCAGTTAGTTCGCTATCCAACTGGCCTGTTCTGGTCTGTTCTCCCTCTGACAGTTAGTTCTCTATCCAACTGGACTGTTCTGGTCTGTTCTCCCTCTGTCAGTTAGTTCTCTATCCAACTGGTCTGTTCTCCCTCTGACAGTTAGTTCTCTATCCAACTGGCCTGTTCTGGCCTGTTCTCCCTCTGTCAGTTAGTTTTCTATCAAACTGGCCTGTTTTCCCTCTGTCAGTTACTTCTCTATCCAACTGGCCTGTTCTCTCTCTGTCAGTTAGTTCTCTATCCAACTGGTCTGTTCTCTCTCTGTCAGTTAGTTCTCTATCCAACTGGCCTGTTCTCTCTCTGTCAGTTAGTTCTCTTTCCAACTGGTCTGTTCTGGTCTGTTCTCCCTCTGTCAGTTAGTTCTCTATCCAACTGGCCCTTTCTCCCTCTGTCAGTTAGTTCTCTATCCAACTGGCTTGTTCTCTCTCTGTCAGTTAGTTCTCTATCCAACTGGCCTGTTCTCTCTCTGTCATTTAGTTCTCTATCCAACTGGTCTGTTCTGGTCTGTTCTCCCTCTGACAGTTAGTTCTCTATCCAACTGGCCTGTTCTCCCTCTGTCAGTTAATTCTCTATCCAACTGGCCTGTTCTCCCTCTGTCAGTTATTTCTCTATCCAACTGGTCTGTTGTGGTCTGTTCTCCCTCTGACAGTTAGTTCTCTATCCAACTGGTCTGTTCTGTTCTGATCTCCCTCTGACAAATCATTCTCTGTCCAACTGGCCTGTTCTGGCCTGTTCTCCCTTTTTCAGTTAGTTCTCTATCCAACTGGTCTGTTCTGGTCTGTTCTCCATCTGACAGTTAGTTCTCTATCCAACTGGTCTGTTCTCCCTCAATCAGTTAGTTCTCTATCCAACTGGTCTGTTCTCCCTCTGACAGTTAGTTCTCTATCCAATTGGCCTGTTCTCCCTCAGTCAGTTAGTTCTCTATCCAACTGGCCTGTTCTCCCTCAATCAGTTAGTTCTCTATTCAACTGGCCTGTTCTCCCTCAGTCAGTTAGTTATCTATCCAACTGGCCTGTTCTCCCTCAGTCAGTTAGTTCTCTATCCAACTGGCCTGTACTCCCTCTGTCTCTCAGTTCTCTATCCAACTGGACTGTTCTGGTCTGTTCTCACTCTCTCAGTTAGTTCTCTATCCAACTGGTCTGTTCTGGTCTGTTCTCCCTCTGTCAGTTAGTTCTCTATCCAACTGGACTGTTCTGGCCTGTTCTCCCTCAGTGAATTAGTTCTCTATCCAACTGGCCTGTTCTCCCTCTGTCAGTTAGTTCTCTATCCAACTGGCCTGTTCCCCCTCTGTCAGATAGTTCTTTATCCAACTGGCCTGTTCTCCCTCTATCCACATCGATGGAACAGTAGTGGAGAGGGTAGCAAGTTTTAAGTTCCTCGGCATACACATCACAGACAAACTGAATTGGTCCACTCACACAGACAGCATCGTGAAGAAGGCGCAGCAGCGCCTCTTCAACCTCAGGAGGCTGAAGAAATTCGGCTTGTCACCAAAAGCACTCACAAACTTCTACAGATGCACAATCGAGAGCATCCTGGCGGGCTGTATCACCGCCTGGTATGGCAACTGCACCGCCCTCAACCGTAAGGCTCTCCAGAGGGTAGTGAGGTCTGCACAACGCATCACCGGGGGCAAACTACCTGCCCTCCAGGACACCTACACCACCCGATGTCACAGGAAGGCCATAAAGATCATCAAGGACATCAACCACCCGAGCCACTGCCTGTTCACCCCGCTATCATCCAGAAGGCGAGGTCAGTACAGGTGCATCAAAGCTGGGACCGAGAGACTGAAAAACAGCTTCTATCTCAAGGCCATCAGACTGTTAAACAGCCACCACTAACACTGAGTGGCTGCTGCCAACACACTGACACTGACTCAACTCCAGCCACTTTAATAATGGGAATTGATGGGAAATGATGTAAATATATCACTAGCCACTTTAAACAATGCTACCTTATATAAATGTTACTTACCCTACATTATTCATCTCATACGCATACGTATATACTGTACTCTATATCATCGACGGTATCCTTATGTAATACATGTATCACTAGCCACTTTATACTATACTATGCCACTTTGTTTACATACTCATCTCATTGTACATACTGTACCCGATACCATCTACTGTATCTTGCCTATGCTGCTCTGTACCATCACTCATTCATATATCCTTATGCACATATTCTTTATCCCCTTACACTGTGTACAAGACAGTAGTTTTGGAATTGTTAGTTAGATTACTTGTTATTACTGCATTGTCGGAACTAGAAGCACAAGCATTTCGCTACACTCGCATTAACATCTGCTAACCATGTGTATGTGACAAATAAAATTTGATTTGATTTGATTTGATTTAATTCTCTATCCGACTGGCCTGTTCTCCCTCTGTCAGTTAGGTCTCTATCGAACTGGTCTGTTCTCCCTCTGTCAGTTAGTTCGCTATCCAACTGGCCTGTTCTGGTCTGTTCTCCCTCTGACAGTTAGTTCTCTATCCAACTGGACTGTTCTGGTCTGTTCTCCCTCTGTCAGTTAGTTCTCTATCCAACTGGTCTGTTCTCCCTCTGACAGTTAGTTCTCTATCCAACTGGCCTGTTCTGGCCTGTTCTCCCTCTGTCAGTTAGTTTTCTATCAAACTGGCCTGTTTTCCCTCTGTCAGTTACTTCTCTATCCAACTGGCCTGTTCTCTCTCTGTCAGTTAGTTCTCTATCCAACTGGTCTGTTCTCTCTCTGTCAGTTAGTTCTCTATCCAACTGGTCTGTTCTGGTCTGTTCTCTCTCTGTCAGTTAGTTCTCTATCCAACTGGCCCTTTCTCCCTCTGTCAGTTAGTTCTCTATCCAACTGGCTTGTTCTCTCTCTGTCAGTTAGTTCTCTATCCAACTGGCCTGTTCTCTCTCTGTCATTTAGTTCTCTATCCAACTGGTCTGTTCTGGTCTGTTCTCCCTCTGACAGTTAGTTCTCTATCCAACTGGCCTGTTCTCCCTCTGTCAGTTAATTCTCTATCCAACTGGCCTGTTCTCCCTCTGTCAGTTATTTCTCTATCCAACTGGTCTGTTGTGGTCTGTTCTCCCTCTGACAGTTAGTTCTCTATCCAACTGGTCTGTTCTGTTCTGATCTCCCTCTGACAAATCATTCTCTGTCCAACTGGCCTGTTCTGGCCTGTTCTCCCTTTTTCAGTTAGTTCTCTATCCAACTGGTCTGTTCTGGTCTGTTCTCCATCTGACAGTTAGTTCTCTATCCAACTGGTCTGTTCTCCCTCAATCAGTTAGTTCTCTATCCAACTGGTCTGTTCTCCCTCTGACAGTTAGTTCTCTATCCAATTGGCCTGTTCTCCCTCAGTCAGTTAGTTCTCTATCCAACTGGCCTGTTCTCCCTCAATCAGTTAGTTCTCTATTCAACTGGCCTGTTCTCCCTCAGTCAGTTAGTTCTCTATCCAACTGGCCTGTTCTCCCTCAGTCAGTTAGTTCTCTATCCAACTGGCCTGTACTCCCTCTGTCTCTCAGTTCTCTATCCAACTGGACTGTTCTGGTCTGTTCTCCCTCTTTCAGTTAGTTCTCTATCCAATTGGCCTGTTCTCCCTCAGTCAGTTAGTTCTCTATCCAACTGGCCTGTTCTCCCTCTGTCACTTAGTCCTCTATCCAACTGGACTGTTCTGGTCTGTTCTCACTCTCTCAGTTAGTTCTCTATCCAACTGGTCTGTTCTGGTCTGTTCTCCCTCTGTCAGTTAGTTCTCTATCCAACTGGACTGTTCTGGCCTGTTCTCCCTCAGTGAATTAGTTCTCTATCCAACTGGCCTGTTCTCCCTCTGTCAGTTAGTTCTCTATCAAACTGGCCTGTTCCCCCTCTGTCAGATAGTTCTTTATCCAACTGGCCTGTTCTCCCTCTGTCAGTTAATTCTCTATCCGACTGGCCTGTTCTCCCTCTGTCAGTTAGGTCTCTATCGAACTGGTCTGTTCTCCCTCTGTCAGTTAGTTCGCTATCCAACTGGCCTGTTCTGGTCTGTTCTCCCTCTGACAGTTAGTTCTCTATCCAACTGGTCTGTTCTCCCTCTGACAGTTAGTTATCTATCCAACTGGCCTGTTCTGGCCTGTTCTCCCTCTGTCAGTTAGTTTTCTATCAAACTGGCCTGTTTTCCCTCTGTCAGTTAGTTCTCTATCCAACTGGCCTGTTCTCTCTCTGTCAATTAGTTCTCTATCCAACTGGCCTGATATCCCTCTGTCAGTTAGTTCTCTATCCAACTGGTCTGTTCTGGTCTGTTCTCCATCTGACAGTTAGTCCTCTATCCAACTGGTCTGTTCTCCCTCAATCAGTTAGTTCTCTATTCATCTGGTCTGTTCTCCCTCTGACAGTTAGTTCTCTATCCAATTGGCCTGTTCTCCCTCAGTCAGTTAGTTCTCTATCCAACTGGGCTGTTCTCCCTCAGTCAGTTAGTTCTCTATCCAACTGGCCTGTTCTCCCTCAGTCAGTTAGTTCTCTATCCAACTGGCCTGTTCTCCCTCAGTCAGTTAGTTCTCTATCCAACTGGCCTGTTCTCCTCCAGTCAGTTAGTTCTCTATCCAACTGGACTGTTCTGGTCTGTTCTCCCTCTGTCAGTTAGTTCTCTATCCAACTGGACTGTTCTGGTCTGTTCTCTCTCTGTCAGTTAGTTCTCTATCCAACTGGCCTGTTCCCCCTCTGTCAGATAGTTCTCTATCCAACTGGCCTGTTCTCCCTCTGTCAGTTAATTCTCTATCCGACTGGCCTGTTCTCCCTCTGTCAGTTAGGTCTCTATCGAACTGGTCTGTTCTCCCTCTGTCAGTTAGTTCGCTATCCAACTGGCCTGTTCTGGTCTGTTCTCCCTCTGACAGTTAGTTCTCCATCCAACTGGACTGTTCTGGTCTGTTCTCCCTCTGTCAGTTAGTTCTCTATCCAACTGGTCTGTTCTCCCTCTGTCAGTTAGTTCTCTATCCAACTGGCCTGTTCTCTCTCTGTCAGTTAGTTCTCTATCCAACTGGCCTGATCTCCCTCTGTCAGTTAGTTCTCTATCCAACTGGTCTGTTCTGGTCTGTTCTCCCTCTGACAGTTAGTTCTCTATCCAACTGGCCTGTTCTGGCCTGTTCTCCCTCTGTCAGTTAATTTTCTATCAAACTGGCCTGTTCTCCCTCTGTCAGTTAGTTCTCTATCCAACTGGCCTGTTCTCTCTCTGTCAATTAGTTCTCTATCCAACTGGCCTGATATACTTCTGTCAGTTAGTTCTCTATCCAACTGGTCTGTTCTGGTCTGTTCTCCCTCTGACAGTTAGTTCTCTGCCAACTGGCCTGTTCTCTCTCTGTCAGTTAGTTCTCTATCCAACTGGTCTGTTCCGGTCTGTTCTCCCTCTGACAGTTAGTTCTCTATCCAATTCGCCTGTTCTCCCTCTGTCAGTTAGTTCTCTTCCCAACTGGTCTGTTCTGCTCTGTTCTCCCTCTAACAGTTCGATCTCTATCCAACTGGTCTGTTCTGGTCTGTTCTAACTCTCTCAGTTAGTTCTCTATCCAACTGGCCTGTTCTGGTCTGTTCTCCCTCTGTCAGTTAGTTCTCTATCCAACTGGTCTGTTCTCCCTCTGTCAGTTAGTTCTCTATCCAACTGGCCTGTTCTCTCTCTGTCAGTTAGTTCTCTATCCAACTGGCCTGATCTCCCTCTGTCAGTTAGTTCTCTATCCAACTGGTCTGTTCTGGTCTGTTCTCCCTCTGACAGTTAGTTCTCTATCCAACTGGCCTGTTCTGGCCTGTTCTCCCTCTGTCAGTTAATTTTCTATCAAACTGGCCTGTTCTCCCTTTGTCAGTTAGTTCTCTATCCAACTGGCCTGTTCTCTCTCTGTCAATTAGTTCTCTATCCAACTGGCCTGATATACTTCTGTCAGTTAGTTCTCTATCCAACTGGTCTGTTCCGGTCTGTTCTCCCTCTGACAGTTAGTTCTCTATCCAATTCGCCTGTTCTCCCTCTGTCAGTTAGTTCTCTTCCCAACTGGTCTGTTCTGCTCTGTTCTCCCTCTAACAGTTCGATCTCTATCCAACTGGTCTGTTCTGGTCTGTTCTAACTCTCTCAGTTAGTTCTCTATCCAACTGGCCTGTTCTGGCCTGTTCTCCCTCTGTCAGTTAGTTCTCTATCCAACTGGCCTGTTCTGGCCTGTTCTTCCTCTGTCAGTTAGTTCTCTATCCAAACGGTCTGTTCTGGCCTGTTCTCCTTCTGACAGTTAGTTCTCTATCCAAATGGCCTATTCTGGCCTGTTCTCCCTGTGTCAGTTAGTTCTCTATCCAACTGGCCTGTTCTGGTCTGTTCTGTCTCTGTCAGTTAGTTCTCTATCCAACTGGTCTGTTCTGGCCTGTTCTCCTTCTGTCAGTTAGTTCTCTATCCAACTGGTCTGTTCTCCCTCTGTCAGTTAGTTCTCTATCCAACTGGCCTATTCTGGCCTGTTCTCTGTCAGTTAGTTCTCTATCCAACTGGCCTGTTCTGGCCTGTTCTTCCTCTGTCAGTTAGTTCTCTATCCAAACGGTCTGTTCTGGCCTGTTCTCCTTCTGTCAGTTAGTTCTCTATCCAACTGGTCTGTTCTGGCCTGTTTTCAATCTGACAATTAGTTCTCTATCCAACTGGCCTGTTCTGGTCTGTTCTCCCTCTGACAGTTAGTTCTCTATCCAATTCGCCTGTTCTCCCTCTGTCAGTTAGTTCTCTTCCCAACTGGTCTGTTCTGCTCTGTTCTCCCTCTAACAGTTCGATCTCTATCCAACTGGTCTGTTCTGGTCTGTTCTAACTCTCTCAGTTAGTTCTCTATCCAACTGGCCTGTTCTGGCCTGTTCTCCCTCTGTCAGTTAGTTCTCTATCCAACTGGCCTGTTCTGGCCTGTTCTTCCTAAGTCAGTTAGTTCTCTATCCAAACGGTCTGTTCTGGCCTGTTCTCCTTCTGACAGTTAGTTCTCTATCCAAATGGCCTATTCTGGCCTGTTCTCCCTGTGTCAGTTAGTTCTCTATCCAACTGGCCTGTTCTGGTCTGTTCTGTCTCTGTCAGTTAGTTCTCTATCCAACTGGTCTGTTCTGGCCTGTTCTCCTTCTGTCAGTTAGTTCTCTATCCAACTGGTCTGTTCTCCCTCTGTCAGTTAGTTCTCTATCCAACTGGCCTATTCTGGCCTGTTCTCTGTCAGTTAGTTCTCTATCCAACTGGCCTGTTCTGGCCTGTTCTTCCTCTGTCAGTTAGTTCTCTATCCAAACGGTCTGTTCTGGCCTGTTCTCCTTCTGTCAGTTAGTTCTCTATCCAACTGGTCTGTTCTGGCCTGTTTTCAATCTGACAATTAGTTCTCTATCCAACTGGCCTGTTCTGGTCTGTTCTATCTCTGTCAGTTAGTTCTCTATCCAACTGGCCTGTTCTCCCTCTGTCAGTTAGTTCTCTATCCAACTGGCCTATTCTGGCCTGTTCTCCCTCTGTCAGTTAGTTCTCTATCCAACTGGCCTGTTCTGGCCTGTTCTCTCTCTGTCAGTTAGTTCTCTATCCAACTGGTCTGTTCTCCCCCTGACATTTAGTTCTCTATCCAACAGTCCCGTTCTCCATCTGACAGTTAGTTCTCTATCCAACTGGTCTGTTCTGGCCTGTTCTCACTCTGACAGTTAGTTCTCTATCCAAATGGTCTGTTCTCCCTCTGACAGTTAATTCTCCATCCAACTGGTCTGTCCTCCCTCTGTCAGTTAGTTCTCTATCCAACTGTCCCGTTCTCCCTCTGACAGTTAGTTCTCTTCCCAACTGGTCTGTTCTGCTCTGTTCTCCCTCTAACAGTTAGATCTCTATTCAACTGGTCTGTTCTGTTCTGTTCTCCCTCTGTCAGTTAATTCTCTAACCAACTGGTCTGTTCTGGTCTGTTCTCCCTCTGACAGTTAAATCTCTATCCAACTGGTCTGTTCTGGTCTGTTCTCCCTCTGTCAGTTAGTTCTCTATCCAACTGGCCTGTTCTGGCCTGTTCTCCCTCTGACAGTTTGTTCTCTATCCAACTGGCCTGTTCTGGCCTGTTCTTCCTCTGTCAGTTAGTTCTCTATCCAAACGGTCTGTTCTGGCCGGTTCTCCTTCTGACAGTTAGTTCTCTATCCAACTGGCCTATTCTGGCCTGTTCTCCCTGTGTCAGTTAGTTCTCTATCCAACTGGCCTGTTCTGGTCTGTTCTGTCTCTGTCAGTTAGTTCTCTATCCAACTGGTCTGTTCTGGCCTGTTTTCAATCTGACAATTAGTTCTCTATCCAACTGGCCTGTTCTGGTCTGTTCTATCTCTGTCAGTTAGTTCTCTATCCAACTGGCCTGTTCTCCCTCTGTCAGTTAGTTCTCTATCCAACTGGCCTATTCTGGCCTGTTCTCCCTCTGTCAGTTAGTTCTCTATCCAACTGGCCTGTTCTGGCCTGTTCTTCCTCTGTCAGTTAGTTCTCTATCCAAACGGTCTGTTCTGGCCTGTTCTCCTTCTGTCAGTTAGTTCTCTATCCAACTGGTCTGTTCTGGCCTGTTTTCAATCTGACAATTGGTTCTCTATCCAACTGGCCTGTTCTGGTCTGTTCTATCTCTGTCAGTTAGTTCTCTATCCAACTGGCCTGTTCTCCCTCTGTCAGTTAGTTCTCTATCCAACTGGCCTATTCTGGCCTGTTCTCCCTCTGTCAGTTAGTTCTCTATCCAACTGGCCTGTTCTGGCCTGTTCTCTCTCTGTCAGTTAGTTCTCTATCCAACTGGTCTGTTCTCCCCCTGACATTTAGTTCTCTATCCAACAGTCCCGTTCTCCCTCTGACAGTTAGTTCTCTATCCAACTGGTCTGTTCTGGCCTGTTCTCACTCTGACAGTTAGTTCTCTATCCAAATGGTCTGTTCTCCCTCTGACAGTTAATTCTCCATCCAACTGGTCTGTCCTCCCTCTGTCAGTTAGTTCTCTATCCAACTGGCCTGTTCTCCCTCTGTCAGTTAGTTCTCTATCCAACTGGCCTATTCTGGCCTGTTCTCCCTCTGTCAGTTAGTTCTCTATCCAACTGGCCTGTTCTGGCCTGTTCTTCCTCTGTCAGTTAGTTCTCTATCCAAACGGTCTGTTCTGGCCTGTTCTCCTTCTGTCAGTTAGTTCTCTATCCAACTGGTCTGTTCTGGCCTGTTTTCAATCTGACAATTGGTTCTCTATCCAACTGGCCTGTTCTGGTCTGTTCTATCTCTGTCAGTTAGTTCTCTATCCAACTGGCCTGTTCTCCCTCTGTCAGTTAGTTCTCTATCCAACTGGCCTATTCTGGCCTGTTCTCCCTCTGTCAGTTAGTTCTCTATCCAACTGGCCTGTTCTGGCCTGTTCTCTCTCTGTCAGTTAGTTCTCTATCCAACTGGTCTGTTCTCCCCCTGACATTTAGTTCTCTATCCAACAGTCCCGTTCTCCCTCTGACAGTTAGTTCTCTATCCAACTGGTCTGTTCTGGCCTGTTCTCACTCTGACAGTTAGTTCTCTATCCAAATGGTCTGTTCTCCCTCTGACAGTTAATTCTCCATCCAACTGGTCTGTCCTCCCTCTGTCAGTTAGTTCTCTATCCAACTGTCCCGTTCTCCCTCTGACAGTTAGTTCTCTTCCCAACTGGTCTCTTCTGCTCTGTTCTCCCTCTAACAGTTAGATCTCTATCCAACTGGTCTGTTCTGTTCTGTTCTCCCTCTGTCAGTTAATTCTCTAACCAACTGGTCTGTTCTGGTCTGTTCTCCCTCTGACAGTTAAATCTCTATCCAACTGGTCTGTTCTGGTCTGTTCTCCCTCTGTCAGTTAGTTCTCTATCCAACTGGCCTGTTCTGGCCTGTTCTCCCTCTGACAGTTTGTTCTCTATCCAACTAGCCTGTTCTCCCTCTGCCAGTAAGTTCTCTATCCAACTGGCCTGTTCTCCCTCTGACAGTTAGTTCTCTGCCAACTGGCCTGTTCTCTCTCTGTCAGTTAGTTCTCTATCCAACTGGCCTGTTCTCTCTCTGTCATTCAGTTCAATGTCCAACTGGTCTGTTCTCCCTCTGTCAGTTAGTTCTCTATCCAACTGGTCTGTTCCGGTCTGTTCTCCCTCTGACAGTTAGTTCTCTATCCAACTGGTCTGTTCTCCCTCTGTCAGTTAGTTCTCTATCCAACTCGCCTGTTCTCCCTCTGTCAGTTAGTTCTCTATCCAACTGGCCTGTTCTGGCCTGTTCTCCCTCTGACAGTTAGTTCTCTATCCAAATGGTCTGTTCTCCCTCTGTCAGTTAGTTCTCTATCCAACTGGCCTGTTCTGGCCTGTTCTTCCTCTGTCAGTTAGTTCTCTATCCAAACGGTATGTTCTGGCCTGTTCTCCTTCTGACAGTTAGTTCTCTATCCAACTGGCCTATTCTGGCCTGTTCTCCCTGTGTCAGTTAGTTCTCTATCCAACTGGTCTGTTCTGGCCTGTTTTCAATCTGACAATTAGTTCTCTATCCAACTGGGCAGTTCTTGTCTGTTCTCTCTCTGTCAGTTAGTTCTCTATCCAACTGGTCTGTTCTGGCCTGTTTTCAATCTGACAATTAGTTCTCTATCCAACTGGTCTGTTCTGGTCTGTTCTATCTCTGTCAGTTAGTTCTCTATCCAACAGGCCTGTTCTCCCTCAGTAAGTTAGTTTTCTATCCAACTGGCCTGTTCTCCCTCTGATAGTTAGTTCTCTATCCAACTGATCTGTTCTCTCTCTGTCAGTCAGTTCTATATCCAACTGGTCTGTTCTCCCTCTGTCAGTTAGTTCTCTATCCAACTGGTCTGTTCCGGTCTGTTCTCCCTCTGACAGTTAGTTCTCTATCCAACTGGCCTGTTCTCCCTCAATCAGTTAGTTTTCTATCCAACTGGCCTGTTCTCCCTCTGATAGTTAGTTCTCTATCCAACTAATCTGTTCTGGTCTGTTCTCATTCAGTCCGTTAGTTCTGTATCCAACTGACCTGTTCTGGCCTGTTTTCCCTCTGTCAGTTAGTTCTCTATCCAAATGGCCTGTTCTCCCTCTGACAGTTTGTTCTCTATCCAACTGTCCTGTTCTCCCTCTGACAGTTAGGTCTCTATCCAACTGTCCTGTTCTCCCCCTGACAGTTAGTTCTCTATCCAACTGGCCTGTTCTCCCTCCGTTAGTTAGTTCTCTATCCAACGGGCCTGTTCTCTCTCTGTCAGTCAGTTCTATGTCCAACTGGTCTGTTCTCCCTCTGTCAGTTAGTTCTCTATCCAACTAATCCGTTCTGCTCTGTTCTCATTCAGTCCGTTAGTTCTCTATCCAACTGGCCTGTTCTCTCTCTGGCATTCAGTTCTATGTCCAACTGGCCTGTTCTGGCCTGTTTTCCCTCTGTCAGTTAGTTCTCTATCCAACTGGCCTGTTCTCCCTCTGAAAGTTTGTTCTCTATCCAACTGTCCTGTTCTCCCCCTGACAGTTAGTTCTCTATCCAACTGGCCTGTTCTCCCTCCGTTAGTTAGTTCTCTATCCATCTGGCCTGTTCTCCCTCTCTCATTTTGTTCTCTCTCCAACTGGCATTTTAAGGCCTGTTCTCCCTCTGTCAGTTAGATCTCTACCCAACTGCCCTGTTCTCCCTCTGTCAGTTAGTTCTCTATCCAACTGGCCTTTTCTGGCCTGTTCTCCCTCTGTCAGTTAGTTCTCAACCAACTGGCCTGTTCTCTCTCTGTCAATTAGTTCTCTATCCAACGGGCCTGTTCTCTCTCTGTCAGTTAGTTCTCTATCCAACTGGCCTTTTCTGGCCTGTTCTCCCTCTGTCAGTTAGTTCTCAACCAACTGGTCTGTTCTCCCTCTGTCAGTTAGTTCTCTATCCAACTGGTCTGTTCCGGTCTGTTCTCCCTCTGACAGTTAGTTCTCTATCCAACTGGCCTGTTCTCCCTCAGTCAGTTAGTTATCTATCCAACTGGACTGTTCTCCCTCTGACAGTTAGTACTCTTTCCAACTGATCTGTTCTGGTCTGTTCTCCCTTTGTCAGTTAGTTCTCTTTTCAACTGGCCTGTTCTGGCCTGTTCTCATTCATTCCGTTAGTTCTGTCCAACTGGCCCATTCTCCCACAGTCAGTTAGTTCTCTATCCAACTGGCCTGTTCTGGTCTGTTCTCCATCTGTCAGTTAGTTCTCTATCCAACTGGCCTGTTCTGGCCTGTTTTCATTCAGTCAGTTAGTTCTCTATCCAACTGGCCTGTTCTGGTCTGTTCTCCCTCTGTCAGTTAGTTCTCTATCCAACTGGCCTGTTCTCCCTCTGTCAGTTAGTTCTCTATCCAACTGGCCTGTTCTCTCTGTCAGTCAGTTCTATGTCCAACTGGCCTGTTCTGGCCTGTTTTCCCTCTGTCAGTTAGTTCTCTATCCAACTGGCCTGTTCTCCCTGTGACAGTTTGTTCTCTATCCAACTGGCCTGTTCTCCCTCTGACAGTTAGGTCTCTATCCAACTGTCCTGTTCTCCCCCTGACAGTTAGTTCTCTATCCAACTGGCCTGTTCTCCCTCCGTTAGTTAGTTCTCTATCCATCTGGCCTGTTCTCCCTCTGTCATTTTGTTCTCTCTCCAACTGGCATTTTAAGGCCTGTTCTCCCTCTGTCAGTTAGATCTCTACCCAACTGGCCTGTTCTCCCTCTGTCAGTTAGTTCTCTATCCAACTGGCCTTTTCTGGCCTGTTCTCCCTCTGTCAGTTAGTTCTCAACCAACTGGCCTGTTCTCTCTCTGTCAGTTAGTTCTCTATCCAACGGGCCTGTTCTCTCTCTGTCAGTTAGTTCTCTATCCAACTGGCCTTTTCTGGCCTGTTCTCCCTCTGTCAGTTAGTTCTCAACCAACTGGTCTGTTCTCCCTCTGTCAGTTAGTTCTCTATCCAACTGGTCTGTTCCGGTCTGTTCTCCCTCAGTCAGTTAGTTCTCTATCCAATTGGACTGTTCTCCCTCTGATAGTTAGTACTCTTTCCAACTGATCTGTTCTGGTCTGTTCTCCCTTTGTCAGTTAGTTCTCTTTTCAACTGGCCTGTTCTGGCCTGTTCTCATTCATTCCATTAGTTCTCTGTCCAACTGGCCCATTCTCCCACAGTCAGTTAGTTCTCTATCCAACTGGCCTGTTCTCCCTCTGTCAGTTAGTTCTCTATCCAACTGGCCTGTTCTCTCTGTCAGTCAGTTCTATGTCCAACTGGCCTGTTCTGGCCTGTTTTCCCTCTGTCAGTTAGTTCTCTATCCAACTGGCCTGTTCTCCCTGTGACAGTTTGTTCTCTATCCAACTGGCCTGTTCTCCCTCTGACAGTTAGGTCTCTATCCAACTGTCCTGTTCTCCCCTTGACAGTTAGTTCTCTATCCAACTGGCCTGTTCTCCCTCCGTTAGTTAGTTCTCTATCCATCTGGCCTGTTCTCCCTCTGTCATTTTGTTCTCTCTCCAACTGGCATTTTAAGGCCTGTTCTCCCTCTGTCAGTTAGTTCTCTATCCATTTGGCCTGTTCTAGCTTTGCTCTTCTGTCTGAAACAACAGACACAAAACAGCCTAACCTGCTCCTCTCTGCCATGGAGCCGACTGACAGACAAAGGGACAGACGGACGGAGGTGTGGTCTTGTCTCTCTGTGAGCCTTGTGTCTTTGAGTCTCGTCTCTGTCCTACAATGCGTGGATTATTACACTGAGAGTGAGCTGTAAGAGGAGGAGGAGAAGGAGAGGCGGAGAGGTGTAAAAGAGGAAGAGAGGAAGAGAAGAGGAGGGGGAGAGGGGGACAGGAGGAGGAGAGGAGAGTTGGAGGAGAGGAGAGGAGGGGGAGAGGAGGAGGAGAGCTATAGAAGAGGAGGAGGGGGAGAGGAGGAGGAGAGATGGATAGGAGGAGGAGAGGGATGGAAGAGGAGGAGGAGAGGAGAGGAGGGGGAGAGGGGTAGTGGAGGAGACACACACACATACACATACAGTCATACACAAACACACACACATTCATACACACACACACACACACACACACAAATACACATATATTCATACACACACACACACACACATGCATTCATGCACACACACACACACACACACACACACACACACACACACACACACACACACACACACACACACACACACACACACACACATTAACACACACACACACACACACACACACACACACATTCAACTATACCTCATGGTGTGAACAACATACAGCGGTACAGGAAACCTGATCATAACTACACATATGTACCTCAGATCTCTTCATTCATGCCCTGGGGATATTCTGGTTCACACACACACACACACACACACACACACACAGACAGACAGACAGACAGACAGACAGACAGACAGACAGACAGACAGACAGACAGACACACACACGCCACTGGGCACAGACGTCAAATCAACACCTATTCCATGTTGGTTCAACGTAATTTTATTGAAATGACGTGGAAACAACGTTGATTCAACCGGTGTTTGCCCAGTGGGACTGGTGTGTTGTGGTGTCTCGGCATGGTAATGACTCTGGCAGCTTCTGGGTCCACAAATCACACCATCAAATGATATACTGTTTGGATTTAGTAACTCTCTCCCTAAAATAAACATCTAGAGATACTGTAGTCCCACAAAGTTTCAGCTCAGAATCCAAACGTCAACCTCATCATCAACACCACCAATGCTAACACACCAAATAACAGTTGAAGAGGAGGGAGAAAGAACGAGACAGAAGAGAGGTGAGGACTGGACAGAGCAGCTGGGACCCTGATTTGGCTGCAGAGAGAGAGAGAGAGCTCAGCTCCCGGCGCTCGGAGGGCCCCACTCGCCTCACTGGTCATTATCCATGATGCAACACAAACCCATCAAACACGCTTCAGCTTTCTCTTCTCTTTTCCTCTCACTTTGGAGCTGAAATCCGGACTAAATGAAAAACTGGTGTTGTTTTTATGATTCACACTGTCCCGTCTGTCCGCCCTTGAAATGCATCCTGGGAAATTCTTGTCATGCTTTCTTATGGCCTTTGATCCTGGCAGGTCTTTTTAATTTCCCACCAACTGTTAGGCCGACAGACAGTCTTCTGAAGACCTCTTCTGAAGACCTCCTCCTCTGAAGACCTCCTCCTCTGAAGACCTCCTCCTCTGAAGACCTCTTCCTCTGAAGACCTCATCCTCTGAAGACCTCCTCCTCTGAAGACCTCTTCCTCTGAAGACCTCATCCTCTGAAGACCTCCTCCTCTGAAGACCTCCTCCTCTGAAGACCTCCTCCTCTGAAGACCTCTATGAGGTAAAGTTTTTGATTGGAACAAGACCACTCCAAGCCAATCAGACCCCAGTGACATACAGCTATGAGACTTGATGTGATGACCTTGTCTAATTTTGTAATGAGAAAAAACTAAATATCCTACAATTGTTTTGTAAACATCATGAATCAGATAAATATACTATTTCTTTTGTATTTATTATGGTTAAAAAAAATTAGGGTTAGATAAATGTGTTTCCACACAACATTATTTAAGTTGAAAACCAGAACATCCAGTTTGAATTAAAACTGATTTGGAGTAGCCAGCAGTTGTTGTTGTAGAATTCCCTGGTTGCTTTGAAGTGTGCACCCCACTGAGAGTCCCAACTCTGACACAGACACACAAAGAAGAAGACACACTGGGACAGAGACACATTGGGGCAGAGATGACCAAGCTATTTTTACTTCTTATGGTGGGAGAATGTGGTTCCCTTGATGTTTTCCTTTAGCTAGTTGTGTTAAATAAGGATTTCCCTAGTAGACAGTCCATTCTATCTATATATGGGATACATCAACATCAGCCTTTATCGTGAACAAGTAAACCGTATGGCCTAGGGTAATATTAAAGATGTTTCAAACTGGCGCTCCTCCATATAATGGCATTAATGTGAATGCATGTGTTTTGCATGTCATGTCGGCGTTGGTATACAGGAACGAAAGAATCTGGTATTGTACTGCAGATCACTTTTCATTTGGAGAAATGTCTTGCATAGCAGGAAATCCCAAACGTATAGTGTTGAAAAATACTTATAAATTGGATAAATGCCACTTTAAATTGTCAGGTTTGATTTGTGTCACACTCTACAATATCAGGTGTAAATATATCAACCCATACAAACAATGTCCATTAATTATAACACACATAATAATTCACATTTCCGGATGGTGTAGGATTATTTTCCTACAGTAGCAAACTGGATCAAGTTAATATCCTACACCTGTTCAGTTGGCTCCACAGTGCCTGCTTCAAAATAAAGTATAATAAATTATATACTTTCTGTATTCTCTTTTTTTTTAAATCTAGAAATGGTGGGTGTATGTTAACTAAAGAAATGTCCTCTTACTGTCAACTGTGTTTATTTTCAGCAAACTGAACAGGTGTAAATATTTGTATGAACATAACAAGATTCAACAACTGAGACACAAACTGAACAAGTTGCACAGACATGTGACTAACAGAAATGGAATAATGTGTCCCTGAACAAAGGGGAGGTCAAATCAAAAGTAACAGTCAGTATCTGGTGTGGCCACCAGCTGCATTAAGTACTGCAGTGCATCTCCTCCTCATGGACTGCACCAGATTTGCCAGTTCTTGCTGTGAGATGTTACCCCACTCTTCCACCAAGGCACCTGCACGTTCCCAGACATTTCTGCGGGGAATGGCCCTAGCCCTCACCCTCCGATCCAAGAGGTCCCAGACGTGTTCAATGGGATTGAGATCCGGGCTCTTCGCTGGACATGACAGAACACTGACATTCCTGTCTTGCAGGAAATCACACACAGAACGAGCAGTATGGCTGGTGGCATTGTCATGCTGGAGGGTCATGTCAGGATGAGCCTGCAGGAAAGGTACCACATGAGGGAGGAGGATGTATTCCCTGTAACACACAGCGTTGAGATTGCCTGCAATGACAACAACCTCAGTCCGATGATGCTGTGACACACCGCCCCAGACCATTATGGACCATCCACCTCGATTCCGCTCCAGAGTACAGGCCTCGGTGTAACGCTCATTCCTTCGATGATAAACATGAATCTGACCATCACCCCTGGTGAGACAAAACCGTGACTCGTCAGTGAACAGCACCTTTTGCCAGTCCTGTCTGATCCAACGACGGTGGGTTTGTGCCCATAGGCGACGTTGTTGCCGGTGATGTCTGGTGAGGACCTGCCTTACAACAGGCCTTACAAGCCCTCAGTCCAGCCTCTCTCAGCCTATTGCAGACAGTCTGAGCACTGATAGAGGGATTGTGCGTTCCATGTGTAACTCAGGCAGTTGTTGTTGCCATCCTGTACCTGTCCCACAGGTGTGATGTTCGAATGTACCGATCCTGTGCAGGTGTTGTTGCACGTGGTCTGCCACTGCGAGGACAATCGGCTGTCCGTCCTGTCTCCCTGTATTGCTGTGACAGGCGTCTCACAGTACAGACAGGGCAATTTATTGCCCTGGCCACATCTGCAGTTCTCATGCCTCCTTGCAGCATGCCAAAGGCACGTTTACGCTGATGAGCAGGGACCCTGGGCATCTTTCTTTTGGTATTTTTCAGAGTCAGTAGAAAGGCCTCTTTAGTGTCCTAAGTTTTCAAAACTGTGACCTTAATTGTCTACCGTCTGTCAGCTGTTAGTGTCTTAACGAGGTGCATGTTCATTAATCAAATCAAATCTAATTGTATTTGTCACATACAAATGGTTAGCAGATGTTAATGCGAGTGTAGCGAAAAGCTTGTGCTTCTAGTTCCGACAATGCAGTAATAACCAACGAGAAATCTAACCTAACAATTTCACAACAGCTACCTTATACACACAAGTGTAAAGGGATGAAGAATATGTACATAAAGATATATGAATGAGTGATGGTACAGAACGGCATAGGCAAGATACAGTAGATGGTATAGAGTACAGTATATACATATGAGATGAGTAATGTAGGGTATGTAAACATATAAAAGTGGCATTGTTTAATGTTACTAGTGATACATTTATTATATAAAGATGGCAAGATGCAGTAGATGGTAGTGAGTACAGTATATACCAATACATCTCTACTCTCTCCCACAAACACATCCTTACTCTCTCCCACCAACACATCCCTACTCTCTCCAACCAATGCATCTCTCTCTCTCCCACCAACACATCTCTCTCTCTCTCCCACCAACACCTCTACTCTCTCCCACCAATGCATCTCTCTCTCTCTCCCACCAACACATCTCTACTCTCTCCCACCAATACATCTCTCTCTCTCTCTCTCCCACCAATACATCTCTCTCTCCAACCAATAAATCCTTACTCTCTCCCACCAAAACATCTCCCTCTCTCCCACCAATAAATCTCTACTCTCTCCCACCAACACATCCCTACTGTCTCCCACCAATGCATCTCTATCTCTCCCACCAACACATCTCTACTCTCTCCCACCAATACATCTCTCTCTCCCACCAATACATCCTACTCTCTCACACCAATACATCTCTACTCTCTCCCACCAACACATCCCTACTCTCTCCCACCAATACATCCATACTCTCTCCCACCAATACATCCCTACTCTCTCCCACCAACACATCACTACTCTCTCCCACCAATACATCCCTACTCTCTCCCACCAACATATCTCTACTCTCTCGCACAAATACATCTCTCTCTCTCCCACCAATGCATCTCTCTCTCTCCCACCAATACATCACTACTCTCTCCCTTCAATACATCCCTACTCTCTCCCACCAATGCATCTCTCTCTCCCACCAACACATCCCTAATCTCTCCCACCAACACATCCCTACTGTCTCCCACCAATACATCTCTCTCTCCCACCAATAAGTCCTTACTCTCTTCCACCAATACATCACCACTCTCTCCCACCAATGCATCTCTCTCTCCCACCAACACATCCCTACTATCTCCCACAAATACATCACTACTCTCTCCCACCAATGCATCTCTCTCTCCCACCAACACATCCCTACTATCTCCCACCAATATATCCCTACTCTCTCCCACCAATGCATCTCTACTCTCTCCCACCAATACATCTCTCTCTCTCTCTCTCCCACCAACACATCTCTAATTTCTCCCACCAATAAATCTCTCTCTCCCACCAATACATCCTTACTCTCTCCCACCAATACATCTCTCTCTCCCACCAATACATCTCTCTCTCTCCCAACAACACATCTCTACTCTCTCCCACCAATACATCTCTCTCTCCCACCAATAAATCCTACTCTCTCCCACCAATACATCTCCACTCTCTCCCACAAACACATCACTACTCTCTCCCACCAATACATCTCTCTATCTCCCACCAATACATCTCTCTCTCTCCCACCAATACATCTCTCTCTCTCCCAACAATACATCTCTCTCTCTCCCACCAACACATCTCTACTCTCTCCCACCAATACATATCTCTCTCCCACCAAAACATCCTACTCTCTCCCACCAAAACATCCTACTCTCTCCCACCAAAACATCTCTACTCTCTACCACGAACACATCTCTACTCTCTCCCACCAATACATCCATACTCTCTCCCACCAACACATCTCTCTCTCTCTCCCACCAACACACCTCTACTCTCTCCCACCAATACATCCTACTCTCTCACACCAATACATCTCTACTCTCTCCCACCAACACATCCCTACTCTCTCCCACCAATACATCCATACTCTCTCCCACCAATACATCCCTACTCTCTCCCACCAACACATCACTACTCTCTCCCACCAATACATCCCTACTCTCTCCCACCAACATATCTCTACTCTCTCGCACAAATACATCTCTCTCTCTCCCACCAATGCATCTCTCTCTCTCCCACCAATACATCACTACTCTCTCCCTTCAATACATCCCTACTCTCTCCCACCAATGCATCTCTCTCTCCCACCAACACATCCCTAATCTCTCCCACCAACACATCCCTACTGTCTCCCACCAATACATCTCTCTCTCCCACCAATAAGTCCTTACTCTCTTCCACCAATACATCACCACTCTCTCCCACCAATGCATCTCTCTCTCCCACCAACACATCCCTACTATCTCCCACAAATACATCACTACTCTCTCCCACCAATGCATCTCTCTCTCCCACCAACACATCCCTACTATCTCCCACCAATATATCCCTACTCTCTCCCACCAATGCATCTCTACTCTCTCCCACCAATACATCTCTCTCTCTCTCTCTCCCACCAACACATCTCTAATTTCTCCCACCAATAAATCTCTCTCTCCCACCAATACATCCTTACTCTCTCCCACCAATACATCTCTCTCTCCCACCAATACATCTCTCTCTCTCCCAACAACACATCTCTACTCTCTCCCACCAATACATCTCTCTCTCCCACCAATACATCCTACTCTCTCCCACCAATACATCTCTCTCTCCCACCAATAAATCCTACTCTCTCCCACCAATACATCTCTACTCTCTCCCACAAACACATCACTACTCTCTCCCACCAATACATCTCTCTATCTCCCACCAATACATCTCTCTCTCTCCCACCAATACATCTCTCTCTCTCCCAACAATACATCTCTCTCTCTCCCACCAACACATCTCTACTCTCTCCCACCAATACATATCTCTCTCCCACCAAAACATCCTACTCTCTCCCACCAAAACATCCTACTCTCTCCCACCAAAACATCTCTACTCTCTACCACGAACACATCTCTACTCTCTCCCACCAATACATCCATACTCTCTCCCACCAACACATCTCTCTCTCTCTCCCACCAACACATCTCTACTCTCTCCCACCAATGCATCTCACTCTCTCTCCCACCAACACATCTCTACTCTCTCCCACCAATACATCTCTCTCTCTCTCTCCCACCAATACATCTCTCTCTCCCACCAATAAATCCTTACTCTCTCCCACCAACACATCTCTACTCTCTCCCACCAACACATCCCTACTGTCTCCCACCAATGCATCTCTATCTCTCCCACCAACACATCTCTACTCTCTCCCACCAATACATCTCTACTCTCTCCCACCAATACATCCATACTCTCTCCCACCAATACATCCCTACTCTCTCCCACCAACACTTCTATACTCTCTCCCACCAATACATCTCTCTCTCTCTCCCACCAATGCATCTCTATCTCTCCCACCAACACATCTCTACTCTCTCCCACCAATACATCTCTCTCTCCCACCAATACATCCTACTCTCTCCCACCAATACATCTCTACTCTCTCCCACCAACACATCACCACTATCTCCCACCAACACATCCCTACTCTCTCCCACCAATACATCTCTCTCTCCCACCAATACATCCTACTCTCTCCCACCAATACATCTCTCTCTCCCACCAATAAATCCTACTCTCTCCCACCAATACATCTCTACTCTCTCCCACAAACACATCACTACTCTCTCCCACCAATACATCTCTCTATCTCCCACCAATACATCTCTCTCTCTCCCACCAATACATCTCTCTCTCTCCCAACAATACATCTCTCTCTCTCCCACCAACACATCTCTACTCTCTCCCACCAATACATATCTCTCTCCCACCAAAACATCCTACTCTCTCCCACCAAAACATCCTACTCTCTCCCACCAAAACATCTCTACTCTCTACCACGAACACATCTCTACTCTCTCCCACCAATACATCCATACTCTCTCCCACCAACACATCTCTCTCTCTCTCCCACCAACACATCTCTACTCTCTCCCACCAATGCATCTCACTCTCTCTCCCACCAACACATCTCTACTCTCTCCCACCAATACATCTCTCTCTCTCTCTCCCACCAATACATCTCTCTCTCCCACCAATAAATCCTTACTCTCTCCCACCAACACATCTCTACTCTCTCCCACCAACACATCCCTACTGTCTCCCACCAATGCATCTCTATCTCTCCCACCAACACATCTCTACTCTCTCCCACCAATACATCTCTACTCTCTCCCACCAATACATCCATACTCTCTCCCACCAATACATCCCTACTCTCTCCCACCAACACATCTATACTCTCTCCCACCAATACATCTCTCTCTCTCTCCCACCAATGCATCTCTATCTCTCCCACCAACACATCTCTACTCTCTCCCACCAATACATCTCTCTCTCCCACCAATACATCCTACTCTCTCCCACCAATACATCTCTACTCTCTCCCACCAACACATCACCACTATCTCCCACCAACACATCCCTACTGTCTCCCAACAATACATCTCTCTCTCCCACCAATAAGTCCTTACTCTCTCCCACCAACACATCCCTACTCTCTCCCACCAACACATCCCTACTGTCTCCCACCAATACATCTCTCTCTCCCACCAAGAAGTCCTTACTCTCTCCCACCAATACATCTCTACTCTCTCCCACCAATACATCACCACTCTCTCCCACCAATGCATCTCTCTCTCCCACCAACACATCCCTACTATCTCCCACCAATACATCCCTACTCTCTCCCACCAAAGCATCCCTACTATCTCCCACAAATACATCACTACTCTCTCCCACCAATGCATCTCTCTCTCCCACCAACACATCCCTACTATCTCCCACCAATATATTCCTACTCTCTCCCACCAATGCATCTCTACTCTCTCCCACCATTACATCTCTCTCTCTATCTCTCCAACCAACACATCTCTAATTTCTCCCACCAATACATCCTTACTCTCTCCCACCAATACATCTCTCTCTCTCCCACCAATACATCTCTCTCTCTCCCACCAACACATCTCTACTCTCTCCCACCAATACATCTCTCTCTCCAACCAATACATCCTACTCTCTCCCACCAATACATCTCTCTCTCTCCCACCAACACATCTTTACTCTCTCCCACCAATACATCTCTCTCTCCCACCAATAAATCCTACTCTCTCCCACCAATACATCTCTACTCTCTCCCACAAACACATCACTACTCTCTCCCACCAATACATCTCTCTCTCTCCCACCAATACATCTCTCTCTCTCCCACCAACACATCTCTACTCTCTCCCACCAATACATCTCTCTCTCCCACCAAAACATCCCCACCATCCCCACCATCCCCACCATCTCTCCCACCATCTCTCTCTCCCACCAAAACATCCTACTCTCTCCCACCAAAACATCCTACTCTCTCCCAACAAAACATCTCTACTCTCTACCACGAACACATCTCTACTCTCTCCCACCAATACATCCATACTCTCTCCCACCAACACATCTCTCTCTCTCCCACCAACACATTTCTACTCTCTCCCACCAATGCATCTATCTCTCTCTCCCACCAACACATCTCTACTCTCTCCCACCAATACATCTCTCTCTCTCTCTCCCACCAATACATCTCTCTCTCCCACCAATAAATCCTTACTCTCTCCCACCAACACATCTCCCTCTCTCCCACCAATAAATCTCTACTCTCTCCCACCAACACATCCCTACTGTCTCCCACCAATGCATCTCTATCTCTCCCACCAACACATCTCTACTCTCTCCCACCAATACATCTCTACTCTCTCCCACCAATACATCCATACTCTCTCCCACCAATACATCCCTACTCTCTACCACCAACACATCTATACTCTCTCCCACCAATACATCTCTCTCTCTCTCCCACCAATGCATCTCTCTCTCCCACCAATACATCCCTACTCTCTCCCACCAATGCATCTCTCTCTCCAACCAACACATCTCTCTCTCTCCCCCACCAACACATCTCTACTCTCTCCCACCAACACATCTCTCTCTCCCACCAATACATCCTACTCTCTCCCACCAATACATCTCTACTATCTCCCACCAACACATCCCTACTCTCTCCCACCAACACATCCCTAATGTCTCCCACCAATACATCTCTCTCTCCCACCAATAAGTCATTACTCTCTCCCACCAACACATCCCTACTCTCTCCCACCAACACATCCCTACTGTCTCCCACCAATACATCTCTCTCTCCCACCAATAAGTCCTTACTCTCTCCCACCAATGCATCTCTCTCTCCCACCAATACATCTCTACTCTCTCCCACCAACACATCCCTACTGTCTCCCACCAATGCATCTCTATCTCTCCCACCAACACATCTCTACTCTCTCCCACCAATACATCTCTACTCTCTCCCACCAATACATCCATACTCTCTCCCACCAACACATCTCTCTCTCTCCCACCAACACATCTCTACTCTCTCCCACCAATGCATCTCTCTCTCTCTCCCACCAACACATCTCTACTCTCTCCCACCAATACATCTCTCTCTCTCTCTCCCACCAATACATCTCTCTCTCCCACCAATAAATCCTTACTCTCTCCCACCAACACATCTCCCTCTCTCCCACCAATACATCTCTACTCTCTCCCACCAACACATCCCTACTGTCTCCCACCAATGCATCTCTATCTCTCCCACCAACACATCTCTACTCTCTCCCACCAATACATCTCTACTCTCTCCCACCAATACATCCATACTCTCTCCCACCAATACATCCCTACTCTCTACCACCAACACATCTATACTCTCTCCCACCAATACATCTCTCTCTCTCTCCCACCAATGCATCTCTCTCTCCCACCAATACATCCCTACTCTCTCCCACCAATGCATCTCTCTCTCCCACCAACACATCTCTCTCTCTCCCCCACCAACACATCTCTACTCTCTCCCACCAACACATCTCTCTCTCCCACCAATACATCCTACTCTCTCCCACCAATACATCTCTACTATCTCCCACCAACACATCACTACTCTCTCCCACCAACACATCCCTACTGTCTCCCACCAATACATCTCTCTCTCCCACCAATAAGTCATTACTCTCTCCCACCAACACATCCCTACTCTCTCCCACCAACACATCCCTACTGTCTCCCACCAATACATCTCTCTCTCCCACCAATAAGTCCTTACTCTCTCCCACCAATACATCTCTACTATCTCCCACCAACACATCACTACTCTCTCCCACCAACACATCCCTACTGTCTCCCACCAATACATCTCTCTCTCCCACCAATAAGTCATTACTCTCTCCCACCAACACATCTCTACTCTCTCCCACCAATACATCTCTACTCTCTCCCACCAATACATCCATACTCTCTCCCACCAACACATCTCTCTCTCTCCCACCAACACATCTCTACTCTCTCCCACCAATGCATCTCTCTCTCTCTCCCACCAACACATCTCTACTCTCTCCCACCAATACATCTCTCTCTCTCTCCCACCAATACATCTCTCTCTCCCACCAATAAATCCTTACTCTCTCCCACCAACACATCTCCCTCTCTCACACCAATACATCTCTACTCTCTCCCACCAACACATCCCTACTCTCTCCCACCAATGCATCTCTATCTCTCCCACCAACACATCTCTACTCTCTCCCACCAATACATCTCTACTCTCTCCCACCAATACATCCATACTCTCTCCCACCAATACATCCCTACTCTCTCCCACCAACACATCTATACTCTCTCCCACCAATACATCTCTCTCTCTCTCCCACCAATGCATCTCTATCTCTCCCACCAACACATCTCTACTCTCTCCCACCAATACATCTCTCTCTCCCACCAACACATCTCTACTCTCTCCCACCAATACATCTCTCTCTCTCTCTCCCACCAATACATCTCTCTCTCCCACCAATAAATCCTTACTCTCTCCCACCAACACATCTTCCTCTCTCACACCAATACATCTCTACTCTCTCCCACCAACACATCCCTACTCTCTCCCACCAATGCATCTCTATCTCTCCCACCAACACATCTCTACTCTCTCCCACCAATACATCTCTACTCTCTCCCACCAATACATCCATACTCTCTCCCACCAATACATCCCTACTCTCTCCCACCAACACATCTATACTCTCTCCCACCAATACATCTCTCTCTCTCTCCCACCAATGCATCTCTATCTCTCCCACCAACACATCTCTACTCTCTCCCACCAATACATCTCTCTCTCCCACCAATACATCCTACTCTCTCCCACCAATACATCTCTACTCTCTCCCACCAACACATCACTACTCTCTCCCACCAACACATCCCTACTGTCTCCCAACAATACATCTCTCTCTCCCACCAATAAGTCCTTACTCTCTCCCACCAACACATCCCTACTCTCTCCCACCAACACATCCCTACTGTCTCCCACCAATACATCACCACTCTCTCCCACCAATGCATCTCTCTCTCCCACCAACACATCCCTACTATCTCACACCAATACATCCCTACTCCCTCCCACCAAAGCATCCCTACTATCTCCCACAAATACATCACTACTCTCTCCCACCAATGCATCTCTCTCTCCCACCAACACATCCCTACTATCTCCCACCAATATATCCCTACTCTCTCCCACCAATGCATCTCTACTCTCTCCCACCAATACATCTCTCTCTCTATCTCTCCCACCAACACATCTCTAATTTCTCCCACCAATACATCTCTCTCTCCCACCAATACATCCTTACTCTCTCCCACCAACACATCTCTACTCTCTCCCACCAATACATCTCTCTCTCCAACCAATACATCCTACTCTCTCCCACCAATACATCTCTCTCTCTCCCACCAACACATCTTTACTCTCTCCCACCAATACATCTCTCTCTCCCACCAATAAATCCTACTCTCTCCCACCAATACATCTCTACTCTCTCCCACAAACTCATCACTACTCTCTCCCACCAATACATCTCTCTCTCTCCCACCAATACATCTCTCTCTCTCCCACCAACACATCTCTACTCTCTCCCACCAATACATCTCTCTCTCCCACCAATACATCCTACTCTCTCCCACCAATACATCTCTACTCTCTCCCACCAACACATCACTACTCTCTCCCACCAACACATCCCTACTGTCTCCCAACAATACATCTCTCTCTCCCACCAATAAGTCCTTACTCTCTCCCACCAACACATCCCTACTCTCTCCCACCAACACATCCCTACTGTCTCCCACCAATACATCACCACTCTCTCCCACCAATGCATCTCTCTCTCCCACCAACACATCCCTACTATCTCACACCAATACATCCCTACTCCCTCCCACCAAAGCATTCCTACTATCTCCCACAAATACATCACTACTCTCTCCCACCAATGCATCTCTCTCTCCCACCAACACATCCCTACTATCTCCCACCAATATATCCCTACTCTCTCCCACCAATGCATCTCTACTCTCTCCCACCAATACATCTCTCTCTCTATCTCTCCCACCAACACATCTCTAATTTCTCCCACCAATACATCTCTCTCTCCCACCAATACATCCTTACTCTCTCCCACCAATACATCTCTCTCTCTCCCACCAATACATCTCTCTCTCTCCCACCAACACATCTCTACTCTCTCCCACCAATACATCTCTCTCTCCAACCAATACATCCTACTCTCTCCCACCAATACATCACTCTCTCTCCCACCAACACATCTTTACTCTCTCCCACCAATACATCTCTCTCTCCCACCAATAAATCCTACTCTCTCCCACCAATACATCTCTACTCTCTCCCACAAACTCATCACTACTCTCTCCCACCAATACATCTCTCTCTCTCCCACCAATACATCTCTCTCTCTCCCACCAACACATCTCTACTCTCTCCCACCAATACATCTCTCTCTCCCACCAAAACATCCTACTCTCTCCCACCAAAACATCCTACACTCTCCCACCAAAACATCTCTACTCTCTACCACGAACACATCTCTACTCTCTCCCACCAATACATCTCTACTCTCTCCCACCAACACATCCATACTCTCTCCCACCAACACATCTCTCTCTCTCCCACCAACACATCTCTACTCTCTCCCACCAATGCATCTCTCTCTCTCCCACCAACACATCTCTACTCTCTCCCACCAATACATCTATCTCTCTCTCTCCCACCAATACATCTCTCTTTCCCACCAATAAATCCTTACTCTCTCCCACCAACACATCTCCCTCTCTCCCACCAATACATCTCTACTCTCTCCCACCAACACATCCCTACTGTCTCCCACCAATGCATTTCTATCTCTCCCACCAACACATCTCTACTCTCTCCCACCAATACATCTCTACTCTCTCCCACCAATACATCCATACTCTCTCCCACCAATACATCCCTACTCTCTACCACCAACACATCTATACTCTCTCCCACCAATACATCTCTCTCTCTCTCCCACCAATGCATCTCTCTCTCCCACCAATACATCACTACTCTCTCCCACCAAAACATCCCTACTCTCTCCCACCAATGCATCTCTCTCTCCCACCAACACATCTCTCTCTCTCCCCCACCAACACATCTCTACTCTCTCCCACCAACACATCTCTCTCTCCCACCAATACATCCTACTCTCTCCCACCAATACATCTCTACTATCTCCCACCAACACATCACTACTCTCTCCCACCAACACATCCCTACTGTCTCCCACCAATACATCTCTCTCTCCCACCAATAAGTAATTACTCTCTCCCACCAACACATCCCTACTCTCTCCAACCAACACATCCCTACTGTCTCCCACCAATACATCTCTCTCTCCCACCAATAAGTCCTTACTCTCTCCCACCAATGCATCTCTCTCTCCCACCAACACATCCCTACTATCGCCCACCAATACATCCTTACTCTCTCCCACCAAAGCATCCCTACTATCTCCCACAAATACATCACTACTCTCTCCCACCAATGCATCTCTCTCTCCCACCAACACATCCCTACTATCTCCCACCAATATATCTCTACTCTCTCCCACCAATGAATCTCTACTCTCTCCCACCAATACATCTCTCTCTCTATCTCTCCCACCAACACATCTCTAATTTCTCCCACCAGTACATCCTTACTCTCTCCCACCAATACATCTCTCTCTCTCCCACCAATACATCTCTCTCTCTCCCACCAACACATCTCTACTCTCTCCCACCAATACATCTCTCTCTCCCACCAATAAATCCTACGATCTCTCACCAATACATCTCTACTCTCTCCCACAAACACATCACTACTCTCTCCCACCAATACATCTCTCTCTCCCACCAATACATCTCTCTCTCTCCCACCAAGACATCTCTACTCTCTCCCACCAATACATCTCTCTCTCCCACCAAAACATCCTACTCTCTCCCACCAAAACATCCTACTCTCTCCCACCAAAACATCTCTACTCTCTACCACGAACACATCTCTACTCTCTCCCACCAATACATCCATACTCTCTCCCACCAACACATATCTCTCTCTCCCACCAACACATCTCTACTCTCTCCCACCAATGCATCTCTCTCTCTCTCCCACCAACACATCTCTACTCTCTCCCACCAATACATCTCTCTCTCTCTCTCTCCCACCAATACATCTCTCTCTCCCACCAATAAATCCTTACTCTCTCCCACCAACACATCTCCCTCTCTCCCACCAAAACATCTCTACTCTCTCCCACCAACACATCCCTACTGTCTCCCACCAATGCATCTCTATCTCTCCCACCAACACATCTCTACTCTCTCCCACCAATACATCTCTACTCTCTCCCACCAATACATCCATACTCTCTCCCACCAATACATCCCTACTCTCTCCCACCAACACATCTATACTCTCTCCCACCAATACATCTCTCTCTCTCTCCCACCAATGCATCTCTCTCTCCCACCAATACATCACTACTCTCTCCCACCAATACATCCCTACTCTCTCCCACCAATGCATCTCTCTCTCCCACCAACACATCCCTACTCTCTCCCACCAACACATCCCTACTGTCTCCCACCAATACATCTCTCTCCCACCAATACATCCTTCCTCTCTCCCACCAACACATCTCTACTCTCTCACACCAATACATCTCACTCTCTCTCTCTCCCAACAATACATCTCTCTCTCCCACCAATAAATCCTTACTCTCTCCCACCAAAACATCTCCATCTCTACCACCAATACATATCTACTCTCTCCCACCAACACATCTCTCTCTCTCCCCCACCAACACATCCCTCTCTCTCTCCCACCAACACATCTCTCTCTCTCTCCCACCAACACATCTCTCTCTCCCACCAACACATCTCTCTCTCCCACCAACACATCTCTCTCTCCCACCAACACATCTCTCTCTCTCCCCCACCAACACATCTCTACTCTCTCCCACCAATAAATCTCTCTCTCCCACCAAAACATCCTACTCTCTCCCACCAAAACATCTCTACTCTCTCCCACCAACACATCACTACTCTCTCCCACCAATACATCCATATTCTCTCCCACCAATGCATCTCTCTCTCCCAACAATGCATCTCTCTCTCACACACCAATACATCCCTACTCTCTCCCACCAATACATCCCTACTATCTCCCACCAATGCATCTCTCTTTCTCCCACCAATGAATCTCTCTCTCCCACCAATAAATCTCTACTCTCTCCCACCAATGCATCCCTACTCTCTCCCAAAAACACATCTCTACTCTCTCCCACCAACACATCACTACTCTCTCCCACCAACACATCACTACTCTCTCCCACCAACACATCCCTACTCTCTCCCACCAATACATCTCTCTCTCCCACCAACACATCCCTACTCTCTCCCACCAATGCATCTCTCTCTCTCCCACCAACACACCACTACTCTCTCCCACCAACACATCCCTACACTCTCCCACCAATACATCTCTACTCTCTCCCACCAATACATCCCTACTCTCTCCCACCAATGCATCACTACTCTCTCCCACCAATGCATCTCTCTCTCCCACCAACACATCCTTACTATCTCCCACCAATACATCCCTACTCTCTCCCACCAAAGCATCCCTAGTCTCTCCCACCAATACATCTCTCTCTCCCACCAATACATCTCTACACTCTCCCACCAATATATCTCTACTCTCTCCCACCAACACATCACTACTCTCTCCCACCAATACATCACTAATCTCTCCCACCAATGCATCTCTCTCTCCCACCAACACATCCCTACACTCTCCCACCAATACATCCCTACTCTCTCCCACCAAAGCATCCCTACTCTCTCCCACCAATACATCTCTCTCTCCCACCAATACATCTCTACTCTCTCCTACCAATACATCTCTCTCTCCCACCAATGCATCTCTCTCTCTCCCACCAACAAATCTCTCTCCCACCAACACATCTCTCTCTCCGATCAACACATCTCTCTCTCCCACCAACTCATCTCTCTCTCTCTCTCCCACCAACACATTTCTCTCTCTCCCACCAACACATCTCTCTCTCCCACCAACACATAGCTAGACTAGAGAACAGCTAGACTAGAGACCAGGTAGACTAGAGAGCAGCTAGACTAGAGACACAGCTAGACTAGGGACTAGCTAGACGAGATACCAGCTAGACTAGACACCAGCTAGACTAGAGACCAGCTTGACTAGAGACCAGCTAGACTAGAGACACAGCTAAACTAGAGACCAGCTAGACTAGAGACCAGCTAGACTAGGGACTGGCTAGACTAGAGACCAGCTAGACTAGAAACACAGCTAGACTAGAGACCAGCTAGACTAGACACCAGCTAGTCTAGAAACACAGCTAGACTAGAGACCAGCTAGACTAGAGACCCAACTAGACTAGAGACCAGCTAGACTAGAGACCAGCTAGACTAGAGACCGACTAGACTAGTGACCAGCTAGATAAGAGACCAGCTAGACTAGACACCAGCTAGACTAGAGAACCGGCTTGACTAGAGACCAGCTAGACTAGAGACCAGCTTGACTATACACTAGCTGGACTAGAGACAAAGCTTGACTAGAGACACAGCTAGACTAGAGACCAGCTAGACTAGAGACCAGCTAGACTAGAACTAGCTAGACTAAAGACAAGCTAGACTCGACGCCAGCTAGATTAGTCACCAGCTAGACTAGGGTCCAGCTACAATAGACATCAGCTAGACTAGAGATCAGCTTGAGTAGAAATCAGCTTAACTAGAGACCAGCTAGACTAGAGACCAGCTTGACTAGACACCAGCTTGACTAGAGACTAGCTAGACTAGATACCAGCTAGACTAGATGCCTGCTAGACAAGAGACACAGCTTGACTAGAGACCAGCTAGACTAGAGACCAGCTAGACTAGAGACACAGCTTGACTAGACACCAGCTAGAATTGAGACCAGCTAGACTAGAGACACAGCTAGACTAGAGACCAGCTAGACTAGAGACCAGCTTGACTAGACACCATCTAGACTAGAGACACCGCTAGACTAGAGACACAGCTAGACTAGAGACGAGCTAGACTAGAGACACAGCTAGACTAGATACCAGCTAGACTAGAGACCAGCTTGACTAGACACCATCTAGACTAGAGACACCGCTAGACTAGAGACACAGCTAGACTAGAGACGAGCTAGACTAGAGACACAGCTAGACTAGAGACGAGCTAGACTAGAGACGAGCTTGACTAGACACCAGCTAGACTAGAGACCAGCTAGACTAGAGACCAGCTTGACTAGACACCAGCTTGACAAGAGACCAGCTAGACTAGAGACGAGCTAGACTAGAGACACAGCTAGACTAGATACCAGCTAGACTAGAGACCAGCTTGACTAGACACCATCTAGACTAGAGACACCGCTAGACTAGAGACACAGCTAGAGTAGACACCAGCTAGACTAGAGACACAGCTAGACTAGAGACACAGCTAGACTAGAGACGAGCTAGACTAGACACTAGCTTGACAAGAGACCAGCTTGACAAGAGATCAGCTTGACAAGAGACCAGCTAGACTAGACACCAGCTAGTCTAGGGACCAGCTACACTAGACATCAGCTTGACTAGAGATCAGTTTGAGTAGAAACCAGCTTGACTAGAGACCTGCTAGACTAGAGACCAGCTTGACTAGACACCAGCTTGACTAGAGACCAGCTAGACTAGAGACCAGCTAGTCTAGACACCTGCTAGCTTAGAGACACAGCTAGAATAGTGACCAGCTAGACTAGATACGAGCTAGACTAGAGACGAGCTTGACTAGACAGCAGCTTAACAAGAGACCAGCTGGACAAGAGACCAGCTAGACTAGAGACACAGCTAGACTTGAGACCAGCTAGACTAGAGACACCGCTAGACTAGAGACCAGCTAGTCTAGAGACCAGCTAGACTAGAGACCAGCTAGACTAGTGACCAGCTAAACTAGATACACAGCTAGACTAGAGACACATCTAGACTAGAGACCCAGCCAGACTAGAGACCAGCTAGACTAGAGACCAGCTAGACTAGAGACCAGCTAAACTAGCGACACAGCTAGACTAGAGACACAGCTAGACTAGAGAAACATCTAGACTAGAGACCAGCTAGACTAGAGACCAGCTAGACTAGAGAACAGCTAGACTAGACACTAGCTAGACTAGAGACAAGCTAGACTAGACACCAGCTAGACTAGACACCAGCTAGTCTAGGGACCAGCTACACTAGACATCAGCTAGACTAGAGATCAGCTTGAGTAGGAACCAGCTTGACTAGAGACCAGCTAGACTAGAGACCAAATAAACTAGAGACACAGCTAGACTAGAGACACATCTAGACTAGAGACCAGCTAGACTAGAGACCAGCTTGACTAGACACCAGCTTGACTAGAGACTAGCTAGACTAGATACCAGCTAGACTAGATGCCTGCTAGACAAGAGACACAGCTTGACTAGAGACCAGCTAGACTAGAGACCAGCTAGACTAGAGACACAGCTTGACTAGACACCAGCTAGAATTGAGACCAGCTAGACTAGAGACACAGCTAGACTAGAGACCAGCTAGACTAGAGACCAGCTTGACTAGACACCATCTAGACTAGAGACACCGCTAGACTAGAGACACAGCTAGACTAGAGACGAGCTAGACTAGAGACACAGCTAGACTAGATACCAGCTAGACTAGAGACCAGCTTGACTAGACACCATCTAGACTAGAGACACCGCTAGACTAGAGACACAGCTAGACTAGAGACGAGCTAGACTAGAGACACAGCTAGACTAGAGACGAGCTAGACTAGAGACGAGCTTGACTAGACACCAGCTAGACTAGAGACCAGCTAGACTAGAGACCAGCTTGACTAGACACCAGCTTGACAAGAGACCAGCTAGACTAGAGACGAGCTAGACTAGAGACACAGCTAGACTAGATACCAGCTAGACTAGAGACCAGCTTGACTAGACACCATCTAGACTAGAGACACCGCTAGACTAGAGACACAGCTAGAGTAGACACCAGCTAGACTAGAGACACAGCTAGACTAGAGACACAGCTAGACTAGAGACGAGCTAGACTAGACACTAGCTTGACAAGAGACCAGCTTGACAAGAGATCAGCTTGACAAGAGACCAGCTAGACTAGACACCAGCTAGTCTAGGGACCAGCTACACTAGACATCAGCTTGACTAGAGATCAGTTTGAGTAGAAACCAGCTTGACTAGAGACCTGCTAGACTAGAGACCAGCTTGACTAGACACCAGCTTGACTAGAGACCAGCTAGACTAGAGACCAGCTAGTCTAGACACCTGCTAGCTTAGAGACACAGCTAGAATAGTGACCAGCTAGACTAGATACGAGCTAGACTAGAGACGAGCTTGACTAGACAGCAGCTTAACAAGAGACCAGCTGGACAAGAGACCAGCTAGACTAGAGACACAGCTAGACTTGAGACCAGCTAGACTAGAGACACCGCTAGACTAGAGACCAGCTAGTCTAGAGACCAGCTAGACTAGAGACCAGCTAGACTAGTGACCAGCTAAACTAGATACACAGCTAGACTAGAGACACATCTAGACTAGAGACCCAGCCAGACTAGAGACCAGCTAGACTAGAGACCAGCTAGACTAGAGACCAGCTAAACTAGCGACACAGCTAGACTAGAGACACAGCTAGACTAGAGAAACATCTAGACTAGAGACCAGCTAGACTAGAGACCAGCTAGACTAGAGAACAGCTAGACTAGACACTAGCTAGACTAGAGACAAGCTAGACTAGACACCAGCTAGACTAGACACCAGCTAGTCTAGGGACCAGCTACACTAGACATCAGCTAGACTAGAGATCAGCTTGAGTAGGAACCAGCTTGACTAGAGACCAGCTAGACTAGAGACCAAATAAACTAGAGACACAGCTAGACTAGAGACACATCTAGACTAGAGACCAGCTAGACTAGAGACCAGCTAGACTAGAGACCAGCTAGACTAGACACTAGCTAGACTAGAGACAAGCTAGACTAGACACCAGCTAGACTAGACACCAGCTAGTCTAGGGACCAGCTACACTAGACATCAGCTAGACTAGAGATCAGCTTGAGTAGAAACCAGCTTGACTAGAGACCTGCTAGACTAGACACCAGCTAGACTAGAGACACAGCTTGACTAGACACCAGCTAGACTAGAGACCAGCTAGACTAGAGACTAGCTTGACTAGACACCAGCTTGACTAGAGACCAGCTAGACTAGAGACCAGCTAGTCTAGACACCTGCTAGCTTAAAGACACAGCTACAATAGAGACCAGCTAGACTAGATACGAGCTAGACTAGAGACGAGCTTGACTAGACAGCAGCTTGACAAGAGACCAGCTGGACAAGAGACCAGCTAGACTAGAGACCAGCTAGACTAGAGACCAGCTAGACTAGACACTAGCTAGACTAGAGACAAGCTAGACTAGACACCAGCTAGACTAGAGACCAGCTAGACTAGAGACCAGCTGGACTAGAGATCAGCTAGACTAGAGATCAGCTAGACTAGAGACACAGTTAGACTAGAGACACAGCTAGACTAGAGAACAGCTAGACAAGAGACACAGCTAGACAAGAGACACAGCTAGACTAGAGACCCAGCTAGACTAGAGACCAGCTAGACTAGAGACCAGAACGGTGCTAGGAGCCCATTGATCTCTGCCCATGTTCCACAACTAAAGAGAAACATCCTTCCATTGTCATCAGGACACCGGGACTCAAGGATACTCTGACACTGGGACAATTACACAATTCTCTTTACAATGCCACAACACAACCCGACCAAAACATGAATCACAGATGACACCCACTCTCCTTCTACCCCGCCTGTTCCTCCTCTCCTCCTTCCCCTCAGGTTTTCATCACTCACACCCCCCCCCCCCCCCATCGACAGCAGCAACTGTAGATCTCCAGTTGATGGCTCAATGCTTGGCCGTGGTAAGATGGAGGGGAGAAGAAGAATAAAAGTGAGAGAACGAGTGAAACACGTGAACAAAAACATCCCCAGCTGGTTCACCTTGGTGTTTCAGAACCCTAGTGAAGTCACTGTGTTCTGTTCCTATCAGTGTTCTTTGTCAGGATTCCCTGTGAAGTGAAAACCCTCTTTGAAGTCGTGGTACAGTCCTGCGCTTTGGTGTGTCTCTACAGTCACTATTAACACCCTGCAAAAATGTCCCTGGGGATTATAGAATCTACCAGAGCACCACAGCCAGAAATCAACTGAACTGTCATGCAAATGGGCTCCAACCAATAGGATTAATCCAATAGGGGGCCTGTTATGTTGGGGGTTGAATAGCCACATCAGTGAAAGACACATTGACAGTAACATAGAGATCATTGGCACTAAAGCATACAGAACATTGAAGGTCACACAATGAGGAATGACATACACTCACAAAGGCACACACAAACACACACACGCGTACGTACTTACTAATGGATATACACAGACAATCACACACGCAATTGTGCGCTGTAGCAAGACTAGTAAGGATTCGTTACTGACTTTAACTCTCAGGAGGTATTAGATCACCCTCAGTCACCTGAAGGAGGTAATATATCACCCTCAGTCATCAGAAGGAGGTAGTAGATCACCCTCAGTCACCTGAAGGAGGTAGTTGATCACCCTTAGTCACCTTAAGGAGGAAGTAGATCACCCTCAGTCACCTGAAAGAGGTAGTAGAACACCCTCGGTCATCAGAAGGCGGTAGTAGATCACCCTCATTTATCAGGAGGAGGTGGTAGATCACCCTCAGTCATCAGAAGGAGGTAGTAGATCACCCTCAGTCATCAGAAGGAGGTAGTAGATCACCCTCAGTCATCAGGAGGTAGTAGATCACCCTCAGTCATCAGGAGGAGGTAGTAGATCACCCTCAGTCATCAGAAGGAGGTAGTAGATCACCCTCAGTCATCAGGAGGAGGTAGTAGATCACCCTCAGTCATCAGAAGGAGGTAGTAGATTCACCTCAGTCATCAGGAGGAGGTAGTAGATCACCCTCAGTCATCAGAAGGAGGTAGTAGATCACCCTCAGTCATCAGAAGGTAGTAGATCACCCTCAGTCATCAGGAGGAGGTAGTAGATCACCCTCAGTCATCAGAAGGAGGTAGTAGATCACCCTCAGTCATCAGGAGGTAGTAGATCACCCTCAGTCATCAGGAGGAGGTAGTAGATCACCCTCAGTCATCAGGAGGTAGTAGATCACCCTCAGTCATCAGAAGGAGGTAGTAGATCACCCTCAGTCATCAGGAGGAGGTAGTAGATCACCCTCAGTCATCAGGAGGAGGTAGTAGATCACCCTTAGTCATCAGAAGGAGGTAGTAGATCACCCTCAGTCATCAGAAGGAGGTAGTAGATCACCCTCAGTCATCAGAAGGAGGTAGTAGATCACCCTCAGTCATCAGGTAATAGATCACCCAGTCATCAGAAGGAGGTAATAGATCACCCTCAGTCATCAGGAGGTAATAGATCACCCTCAGTCATCAGGAGGTAGTAGATCACCCTCATTCATCAGGAGGTAATAGATCACCCTCATTCATCAGGAGGTAGTAGTGGATTATTCTGTCATCTGAATGAGGTCATGGATCCTGCTTCCCTCCCTCCATTCCTCCCTGAGTCAAACTGTTGCTGCTTTATCTTCCCATCTATCCCACTGTTACTGCAGCACTCACCAGCTAACCGCTATAGTGCAGAAACAGAGATAACATTCTATTAGGGGTTTGGTGAAATAGATTCACATGGCTCGTCTTGATTTATAGTGCTGGACTAATGAACACAGCAGCTTGACTTCTTAGTCCATTGTCTTGTGTTAAATTGTGGTGGATGACATGGGGGGGGGGGGTAGCTGAGGGTTTATATCCAATAGAAAGCTACTGATAATATCATTACGGGGATGAACAGAGAGAGAGAGATGAAGAGAGAGAGAGCGAGAGAGTGAGAGAGGGAGAGATGAAGAGTGAGAGAGGGGAGATGGAGAGAGAGAGAGAGAGAGAGAGAGAGAGAGAGAGACAGAGAGAGACAGAGAGAGATGAAGAGAGAGAGGGTGGGGGATAGAGAGGGAGAGGTACAGAGAGAGGGGAGAGATGAAGAGAGAGAGAGAGAGAGCGAGCGAGAGAGAGCTCTTCTGCACAGATTCTGTCTGGCCCTGACAGTAAATCTCAGTAAGACAATGCTGTGAACGATCTGAGTGACAAGGCAGAAGGGCCTTCTATGCCATCAAAAGGAACATTCCACAAACCAATTAGGATCTGCCTAAAAATACTTGAATCAGTTGTAGAGCCCATTGTCCTTTATGGTTGTGAGGTCTTGGTTCAACTTCAAAGTGTTTCCTTTCAAATGGTACCAAGAATATGCATGTCCTTGCTTCAGGGTCTGAGCTACAGGCAGTTAGATATTGGTATGTTTATTTTAGGAGAATATGCATGTCCTTGCTTCAGGGTCTGAGCTACAGGCAGTTAGATATTGGTATGTTTATTTTAGGAGAAAATTGAAAAAAGATGGGGCACAGTGGTGTTAAGAAAAAGCTCAATTGTTAAACTGAAGTAAAAGTAAATGCTACATTAATTTAGCAAACCAGACAGCACAATTTCCTTTTTTTCAACAGCCAGGGGCGCACTCCAACACTCAGACATCATTTACAAAGGAACCATGTCTGTTTAGTGAGTCCACCAGATCAGAGGCAGTAGGGATGACCAGGGATGTTCTCTGTTTAGTGAGTCCTCCAGATCAGAGGCAGTAGAGATGACCAGGGATGTTCTCTGTTTAGTGAGTCCTCCAGATCAGAGGCAGTAGGGATGACCAGGGATGTTCTCTGTTAAGTGAGTCCTCCAGATCAGAGGCAGTAGGGATGACCAGGGGTGTTCTCTGTTTAGTGAGTCCTCCAGATCAGAGGCAGTAGGGATGACCAGGGATGTTCTCTGTTTAGTGAGTCCTCCAGATCAGAGGCAGTAGGGATGACCAGGGATGTTCTCTGTTTAGTGAGTCCTCCAGATCAGAGGCAGTAGAGATGACCAGGGATGTTCTCTGTTTAGTGAGTCCTCCAGATCAGAGGCAGTAGAGATGACCAGGGATGTTCTCTGTTTAGTGAGTCCTCCAGATCAGAGGCAGTAGGGATGACCAGGGATGTTCTCTGTTTAGTGAGTCCTCCAGATCAGAGACAGTAGGGATGGCCAGGGATGTTCTCTGTTTAGTGAGTCCTCCAGATCAGAGGCAGTAGGGATGACCAGGGATGTTCTCTGTTTAGTTAGTCCTCCAGATGTGAGGCAGTAGGGATGACCAGAGACGTTCTCTGTTTAGTGAGTCCTCCAGATGTGAGGCAGTAGGGATGACCAGGGATCTTCTCTGTTTAGTGAGTCCTCCAGATCAGAGGCAGTAGGGATGACCAGGGATGTTCTCTGTTTAGTGAGTCCTCCAGATCAGAGGCAGTAGTGATGACCAGGGATCTTCTCTGTTTAGTGAGTTCTCCAGATCAGAGGCAGTAGGGATGACCAGGTATGTTCTCTGTTTAGTGAGTCCACCAGATCAGAGGCAGTAGGGATGACCAGGGATGTTCTCTGTTTAGTGAGTCCTCAAGATCAGAGGCAGTAGGGATGACCAGGGATGTTCTCTGTTTAGTGAGTCCTCCAGATCAGAGGCAGTAGGGATGACCAGGGATGTTCTCTTGATAAGTGTGTGAATTAGACCATTTTCCTGTCCTGTTTAAGCATTCAAAATGTAATTAGTACTTTTGGCTGTCAGGGGAAATGTATGGAGTAAATAGTACATAAATTGCTTTAGGATTGTAGTGAAGTAAAATTAAAAGTTGTCACAAATATAAATAGTAAAGTACAGATACCCCCAAGAACGACTAAAATAGTACTTTAAAGTATTTTTACCAAAGTAATTACACCACTGGTTGAAACCAAGCTGCTCTTCCCCCTCCCACAAAGTAATTACACCACTGGTTTAAACCAAGCTGCTCTTCCCCCTCCCACAAAGTAATTACACTACTGGTTGAAACCAAGCTGCTCTTCCCCCTCCCACAAAGTAATTACACCACTGGTTGAAACCAAGCTGCTCTTCCCCCTCCCACAAAGTAATTACACCACTGGTTGAAACCAAGCTGTACTTCCCCCTCCCACAAAGTAATTACACCACTGGTTGAAACCAAGCTGCTCTTCCCCCTCCCACAAAGTAATTACACCACTGGTTGAAACCAAGCTGCTCTTCCCCCTCCCACAAAGTAATTACACCACTGGTTGAAACCAAGCTGCTCTTCCCCCTCCCACAAAGTAATTACACCACTGGTTGAAACCAAGCTGTACTTCCCCCTCCCACAAAGTAATTACACCACTGGTTGAAACCAAGCTGCTCTTCCCCCTCCCACAAAGTAATTACACCACTGGTTGAAACCAAGCTGCTCTTCCCCCTCCCACAAAGTAATTACACCACTGGTTGAAACCAAGCTGTACTTCCCCCTCCCACAAAGTAATTACACCACTGGTTGAAACCAAGCTGCTCTTCCCCCTCCCACAAAGTAATTACACCACTGGTTGAAACCAAGCTGTACTTCCCCCTCCCACAAAGTAATTACACCACTGGTTGAAACCAAGCTGTACTTCCCCCTCCCACAAAGTAATTACACCACTGGTTGAAACCAAGCTGCTCTTCCCCCTCTCACAAAGCCAATGTTGATAAACTCCCATATCTACTGGGTGAAACTCCCATATCTACTGGGTGAAATTCCACAGTGTGCATCACAGCAGCAAGATTTGTGACCTGTTGCCAGAAGAAAACCAGTGAAGAACAAACACCACTGTAAATACAACCCATATTTATGTTTATTTATTTTCCCTTGTGTTCTTTAACCATTTGTACATCGTTACAACACTGAATAAAGACATAATATGACAATTGTAATGTCTCTCTGATGTTTACTTTTAGTTTTATACAATTTATTTAACTTTTGTTTATTATCTATCTCAATTGGTTTAACACTGTAACATATGTTTCCAATGCCCTTAAATAATGACAGGGGTTATACCCTAAATTCACAGGGGTTATACCCTAAATTCACAGGGGTTATACCCTAAATTCACAGGGGTTATACCCTAAATTCACAGGGGTTATACCCTAAATTCACAGGGGTTATACCCTAAATTCACAGGGGTTATACCCTAAATTCACAGGGGTTATACCCTAAATTCACAGTTATACCCTAAATTCACAGGGGTTATACCCTAAATTCACAGGGGTTATACCCTAAATTCACAGGGGTTATACCCTAAATTCACAGGGGTTATACCTTAAATTCACAGGGGTTATACCCTAAATTCACAGGGGTTATACCCTAAATTCACAGGGGTTATACCCTAAATTCACAGTTATACCCTAAATTCACAGTTATACCCTAAATTCACAGGGGTTATACCCTAAATTCACAGGGGTTATACCCTAAATTCACAGGGGTTATACTCTAAATTCACAGGGGCTATACCCTAAATTCACAGGGGTTATACCCTAAATTCACAGAGGTTATACCCTAAATTCAAAGTTATACCCTAAATTCACAGGGGTTATACCCTAAATTCACAGGGGGTATACCCTAAATTCACAGGGGGTATACCCTAGTACAGCATCATTTGATACAATGTTCACTAAAGAGCCATATCCACATTCAGGATCAGTGATGGCAGCATTGATGAACTGTGTGCTTAACAGTGGAATTACCCATGTCCCTAGCTGCCTGCTGTATCGTAACACTACCGTAGTACAGCATAGTGTAGCAGGGGGAGATACTGAATTACCCATGTCCTTAGCTTCCTACTGTATCGTAACACTACTGTAGTACAGCATAGTGTAGTGTAGTGTAGCAGGGGGAGATACTGAATTACCCATGTCCCTAGCTGCCTGCTGTATCGTAACACTACCGTAGTACAGCATAGTGTAGCAGGGGGAGATACTGAATTACCCATGTCCCTAGCTGCCTGCCGTATCGTAACACTACCGTAGTACAGCATAGTGTAGTGTAGTGTAGTGTAGCAGGGGGAGATACTGTATGTGGTTTATCATTAGACACACAGAGGCTTGGCTTGGCCTCAAGGGAGCCATATTTTTCATGAATATCATTAACACAGCTCTGTATCTGTGAGACTTTGGGATTACACCTAACCCTGCCTGTAATGCCGAATGCTGATGCTGAATCTGTAATAATTTAATCATATGTAAAGTAAATGTACAAAATACAAATCATAGTGTAGTTTCAAATCCATCCCGGTTGGGGGGGGGGTGGGGCTGCCTTTATGGAAGAATAGGTAGGAGGTAGGGAGTCTCATGTCCTTTCTTCCTCTGGGGGAGGACAGGATAGAGGGAGGGACAAATGGATGCCGTTTCTCATTCATTGACGCCAGTATTTACTCCTTCATTCAGTCTTCTTCCAACAGGGTACTGAGACATCCAAAGTAACTAGCTACGTAAAGCACAACACTTATTACATATGACTTCATTTGTTCTTAGAGAGCCTTAATTGCCTGAGGACTATATTAGCAGACCATTCTCCTCTCCTCTTCAATGGAATCTTAGAATAGAGGGGTAAAATACCCTCCCTCCCTTTCTTCCTTAATCTAATCCTAGAATGCTATAGGACATTGCCAGATGTCTCTTAGTGCTTCATTTATCTGCTAAACACACAATTAGCTAAACCCAGCTACTGCATTTTCAAGCTCCCCTTTAACATGCTGGAATCAACGTATACATTCAGGGAAAAACCTCCCAACCAAAATACACAAGCATCTCCTAATTCATCTCTAAATGAATCACTTAATGCATCTCTTAATTCATCTCTAAATGAATCACTTAATGAATATCTTTATTCACTCTTTCTCCAAATGAATGTCTTAATTCATCTCTAATTGAATCAAATAATGAATCTCTTAATTCATCTCTAAATGAATCACTTAATGCATCTCTTAATTCATCTCTAAATTAATCACTTAATGAATATCTTAATGAATCTCCAAATTAATGTCTTAATTCATCTCTAAATGAATCAAATAATGAATCTCTTAATTCATCTCTAAATGAATCAAATAATGAATCTCTTAATTCATCTCTAAATGAATCACTTAATGAATGTCTTAATTCATCTCTAAATGAATCAAATAATGAATCTCTTAATTCATCTCTAAATGAATCACTTAATGAATCTCTTAATTCATCTCTAAATGAATCACTTAATGAATCTCTCACTGAATCTCTACATTAATCTCTTACTGACTCTCTAAATGAATCTCTTAATTAATCTCTAAATGAATCACTTAATGAATCTCTTAATTCATCTCTAAATCAATCACTTAATGAATATCTTACTGAATCTCTAAATGAATATCCTAATTAATCTCTAAATGAATCACTTAATGAATCTCTTTATTCATCTCTAAATGAATCTCTAATTCATCTCTAAATGAATCAATTAATGAATCTCTTACTGAATCTCGTAATTCATCTCTAAATGAATCTCTTAATGAATCTCTAAATTAATCTCTTAATTAATCTCTTAATGAATCTCTAAATGAATCTCTTAATTGAGATGTGTCATCTCTGATTGGTTAGGGGGTAGTAGGTTAATGACCTGTGTCATCTCTGATTGGTTAGGCAGTAGTGGGTTCATTACCTGTGTCATCTCTGATTGGTTAGGCGGTAGCGGATTCATGACCTGTGTTAGCTCTGATTGGTTAGGTGGTAGTGGGTTCATGACCTGTGTCATCTCTGATTGGTTAGGTGGTAGTGTGTTCATGACCTGTGTCATCTCTGATTGGTTAGGCGGTAGTGGGTTCATGACCTGTGTCATCTCTGATTGGTTAGACGGTAGTGGGTTCATGACCTGTGTCATCTCTGATTGGTTAGGCGGTAGTGGGTTCATGACCTGCGTCATCTCTGATTGGTTAGGCGGTAGCGGATTCATGACCTGTGTTAGCTCTGATTGGTTAGGTGGTAGTGGGTTCATGACCTGTGTCATCTCTGATTGGTTAGGCGGTAGTGGGTTCATGACCTGTGTCATCTCTGATTGGTTAGACGGTAGTGGGTTCCTGACCTGTGTCATCTCTGATTGGTTAGGCGGTAGTGGGTTCATGACCTGCGTCATCTCTGATTGGTTAGACGGTAGTGGGTTCATGACCTGTGTCATCTCTGATTGGTTAGGCGGTAGTGGGTTCATGACCTGTGTAATCTCTGATTGGTTAGGCGGTAGTGGGTTCATGACCTGTGTCATCTCTGATTGGTTAGGCGGTAGTGGGTTCATGACCTGTGTCATCTCTCTCTTCCAGACAAAGACATGGACATCTCTGAGAAGCAGAGATTACATCTGGTTGGTGGTGGGTTGGAGAGACTGCAGTGGTTACAAGGGAGGTGAGACATACATACATACATACATACATACATACATACATACATACATACATACATACATACTTACATAAAGACAGACAGACAGACAGACAGACAGACAGACAGACAGACAGACAGACAGACAGACAGACACGTGGATGTGGATGAGGAGGTGAGCCAGGGACATCTCTGAGACACACTGATAATATACTGTAATATATAGTGCCCTAACCAGTCACAGTGTCACTAAGGATGAGAGAGAGAGGGAGAGAGAGAGAGAGAGAGAGAGAGAGAGAGATGCTGTGTTTAAACTATACAACATGGTACTTCTGGCAGCTTCTCTGATGTCTGGAACCAGGGGCTCATCTCCCCTATCCACAAAAAGTGGAGACAAAAGGTCTATTTTTCAAAAATCTCCAAAGTGGGCTTGGTGGTAAGGTGGTAAGGTATGTATGTATATGTAAGGTATGTATGTATAAAATGTATGAACACAGAAAACAAGTGTCAAAAACCAAAGAAAATTATTATTTTTGCAACATCGAGGTGTGAGACAAGGCTGCAGTTTGAGTCCAAACCTGTTCAACATTTATATCAATGAATTAGCAGACGTGTTGGACCATTCTGCAGCGCCAGGACTCACGCTCTGTCTTGCTGATGTGAATTACACAGAGGTGAATTACCTGCTATATGCTGATGATTTGCTTCTTTTATCACCAACCAAATAAGGTCTTCAACAGAACCTTAAAACATTCTAGAGCAAAATGTCCATAATCGGGCCACGGCAGAAAAATAAATAAAAATATAAAATCATGATTTTCCAGAAAAAATACAGATGTCAGAAACACAAATATAAATTCCCCCTGAACAACACCATAATTGAACACACTAAAAATGACTCATACCTTGGTCTGACCATATCTTCATTGGGAAACTTTAAAATGGCAGTGAATGAAATAAAAGAGTATTGTATGCAATAAAAACAAAATCAACATCCCAATTAGAGTCTGGACCAAAATATTTGACAGTGTAATCCTACCGATAGCTCTTTACGGAAGTGAGGTTTGGGGAATACTCAATAAACTGGACTTTAAAATGTGAATTTGAGAGAGAGAGAGAGGGGGGGGGGACAGAGAGAGAGGGAGAGAGAGGGAGACGGAGAGAGAGAGAGAGGGTGAGAGAGGGACAGAGAGAGAGAGGGAGAAAGAGAGAAAAAGGAAGAGAGAGAGCAAAAGAGCGAAAAAGAGAGAGAAAGAGAGGGACAGAGGGTGAGAGAAGGAGAGAGAGGGAGAAAAGGAGAGAAAAAGAGAGAGAGAGGAGATGGAGGATGTCGCTAAGGTTCAGGTGATAATGCACTAATCAGTCCCAAGGTTCTGCTTGTCCCTCTCAGTGTCATAGATCTCTATAAGCACGGTAAAAAGCTTTTATCAGGCTTTGTCAGACCAGGACCTTGTCCATGTGAAGTGATGAAAGATGAAAGGTGTTTATCATGTCTAGCTGTTCTGCCTGTTCCTCTTTTGAAAGACCACTGTATAATCACCAGGCTAATGCTATTTGGAATGGTGCAAGTTGAGAAACTCTTGGATTAAAAATAAAGCTGAAATGAGAAATGCATATTTTATATGCAAGATGTCAAGGCGGTATTGGTCTCTGCCTTGAGGGAGGAGGCAGCTTTGTAGAAGTAGACGGTAATTAGCATTTTACACTCACACTGTAGACACAGGTGAACAGAGGACTCAAGTGTAGAGGGATTGAGGGTAACTGAGGAGGTGTCAGTATCACTGTTTTAGGGTCACTGAGGAGGTGAGGAGGTGTCAGTATTACTGTTATAGGGTCACTGAGGAGGTGAGGAGGTGAGGAGGTGTCAGTATCACTGTCATAGGGTCACTGAGGAGGTGAGGAGGTGTCAGTATCACTGTTATAGGTTCACTGAGGAGGTGGGGAGGTGAGGAGTTGTCAGTATCACTGTTATATGGTCACTGAGGAGGTGAGGAGGTGTCAGTATCACTGTTATGGGGTCACTGAGGAGGTGGGGAGGTGAGGAGGTGTCAGTATCACTGTTATAGGGTCACTGAGGAGGTTTGTGTGTCTGTCTGTCTGTCTGTCTGCTTTAGTGATGTACTGGCTGCAGTCTAATCTTCAGTTGAATTAACATCATGGTGTTTATTCCTTTATTTATTCAAATCACGGTGAATTATTATTATTTTTTAAAATGTAATGTTCTGGCCAGGCTGGCACACACTGAGATGTTTGACTTTCAAGGCAGTACATTCCCTCTCTCTATCCCCCTCTTCTCTCTTTATATTTATCCTTTATTTAACTAGGCAAGTCAGTTTAAGAACAAATTCTTATTTACAATGACGGCCTGACAAGGGCTGCTATTGGTCGAGCCTTGTGGAAACGTGTGACAAGGGCTGCTATTGGTCGAGCCTTGTGGAAACGTGTGACAAGGGCTGCTATCGGTCGAGCCTTGTGGAAACGTGTGACAAGGGTTGCTATTGGTCGAGCCTTGTGGAAACGTGTGACAAGGGCTGCTATTGGTCGAGCCTTGTGGAAACGTGTGACAAGGGCTGCTATTGGTCGAGCCTTGTGGAAACGTGTGACAAGGGCTGCTATCGGTCGAGCCTTGTGGAAACGTGTGACAAGGGCAGCTATTGGTCGAGCCTTGTGGAAACATGTGACAAGGGCTGCTATTGGTCGAGCCTTGTGGAAACGTGTGACAAGGGCTGCTATTGGTCGAGCCTTGTGGAAACGTGTGACAAGGGCTGCTATCGGTCGAGCCTTGTGGAAACGTGTGACAAGGGCAGCTATTGGTCGAGCCTTGTGGAAACGTGTGACAAGGGCTGCTATTGGTCGAGCCTTGTGGAAACGTGTGACAAGGGCTGCTATTGGTCGAGCCTTGTGGAAACGTGTGACAAGGGCTGCTATTGGTCGAGCCTTGTGGAAACGTGTGACAAGGGCAGCTATTGGTCGAGCCTTGTGGAAACATGTGACAAGGGCTGCTATTGGTCGAGCCTTGTGGAAACGTGTGACAAGGGCTGCTATTGGTCGAGCCTTGTGGAAATGTGTGACAAGGGCAGCTATTGGTCGAGCCTTGTGGAAACGTGTGACAAGGGCAGCTATTGGTCGAGCCTTGTGGAAACGTGTGACAAGGGCAGCTATTGGTCGAGCCTTGTGGAAACATGTGACAAGGGCTGCTATTGGTCGAGCCTTGTGGAAACGTGTGACAAGGGCTGCTATTGGTCGAGCCTTGTGGAAACGTGTGACAAGGGCTGCTATTGGTCGAGCCTTGTGGAAACGTGTGACATGGGCTGCTATCGGTACAGCCTTAAACATGTTCAACATGAAAGGGGGAACAACAAGTGTGGTCAACAAGCGGGGTCTTTGAAGTGGAGAAATAGAGAATGAGAAGCAGATAGGAAGAAACCTAGACAAAACAACATCCGCAGGACAGAGTGGAGAGCACTTCCTCTCCAGGGAGAACATCAGCAAGACAGAGTGGAGAGGACCTCCTCTTCAGGGAGAACATCAGCAAGACAGAGTGGAGAGGACCTCCTCTTCAGGGAGAACATCAGCAAGACTGAGTGGAGAGGACCTCCTCTTCAGGACAGAGTGGAGAGGACCTCCTCTTCAGGACAGAGTGGAGAGGACCTCCTCTCCAGGGAGAACATCAGCAAGACAGAGTGGAGAGGACCTCCTCTTCAGGGAGAACATCAGCAAGCCAGAGTGGAGAGGACCTCCTCTCCAGGGAGAACATCAGCAAGACAGAGTGGAGAGGACCTCCACTCCAGGGAGAACATCAGCAAGACAGAGTGGAGAGGACCTCCTCTACAAGACAGAGTGGAGAGGACCTCCTCTACAGGACAGAGTGGAGAGGACCTCCTCTACAGGACAGAGTGGAGAGGACCTCCTCTACAGGACAGAGCGGAGAGGACCTCCTCTCCAAGGAGAACATCAGCAAGACAGAGTGGAGAGGACCTCCTCTACAGGACAGAGTGGAGAGGACCTTCTCTACCGGACAGAGTGGAGAGGACCTCCTCTACAGGACAGAGTGGAGAGGACCTCCTCTACAGGACAGAGTGGAGAGGACCTCCTCTCCAGGGAGAACATCAGAAGGACAGATTTGGAGAGGACACATAATTAGCTGTGATTCTGTTTTCATACAACCATGCTGACATAAATACGAGTTATGACACTCGTTGTCTACTTTCGTATTACCAGGATGTACATTCAGAGCTATAATGTTAATACTGTGATGACCCTGCATTCACCCTGTATTCATCCTGTGTCCACCCTGTATTCACCCTGTATTCATCCTGTATTCATCCGATATTCATCATGTATTCACCCTGTATTCACCCTGTATTCACCTTGTATTCATCCTGTATTCATCCTGTATTCACCCTGTAGTCACACTCATCCTGTATTCATCCTGTATTCATCCTGTATTCACCCTGTATTCACCCTGTATTCATCCTGTATTCACCCTGTATTCATCCTGTATTCATCCTGTATTCACTCTGTATTCATCCTGTATTCACACTGTATTTACCCTGTATTCATCCTGTATTCATCCTGTATTCACCCTGTATTCACCCTCATCCTGTATTCACCCTGTATTCACCCTTTATTCATCCTGTATTCATAGTGTATTCATCCTGTATTCACCCTGTATTCACCCTCAGCCTGTATTCATCCTGTATTCATCCTGTATTCACACTGTATTCATCCTGTATTCACCCTGTATTCACCCTAATCCTGTATTCATCCTGTATTCATCCTGTATTCACCCTGTAATCACCCTGTATTCATCCTGTATTCATCCTATATTCATCCTGTATTCAGCCTGTATTCACCCTTCATTCACCCTGTATTAATCCTGTATTCACGCAGTATTCACCCTGTATTCACCCTGTAATCATCGCGTATTCATCCTGCATTCACCCTGTATTCTGCCTGGATTCAACCTGTATTCATCCTGTATTCACCCTGTATTCACCCTGTATTCACCCTGTATTCAACCTCATCCTGCATTCACCCTGTATTCACCCTGTATTCAACCTAATCCTGTATTCATCCTGTATTCTCCCTATATTCAACCTCTTCCTGTATTCATCCTGTATTCACCCAGTATTCATCCTGTATTCACCCTGCATTCACCCTGTATTCATCCTGTGTTCATCCTGTATTCACCCTGTATTCAACCTCATCCTTTATTCATCCTGTATTCATCCTGTATTTACCCTGTATTCATCCTGTATTCATCCTGTATTTACCCTGTATTCATCCTGTATTCATCCTGTATTAACCCTGTATTCAACCTCATCCTGTATTCATCCTGTATTCATCCTGTATTCACCCTGTATTCATCCTGTATTCATCCTGTATTAACCCTGTATTCACCCTGTATTCACCCTGTATTCACCCTGTATTCAACCTCATCCTGTATTCATCCTGTATTCACCCTGTATTCATCCTGTATTCATCCTGTATTCACCCTGTATTTACCCTGTATTCATCCTGTATTCATCCTGTATTCACCCTGTGTTTACCCTGTATTCACCCTGTATTCATCCTGTATTCACCCTGTATTCATCCTGTATTTATCCTGTATTAACCCTGTATTCAACCTCATCCTGTATTCACCATGTATTTACCCTGTATTTACCCTGTATTCACCCTGTATTCATCCTGTATTCACCCTGTATTCATCCTTTATTCACCCTGTATTCACCCTGTATTCAACCTCATCCTGTATTCATCCTGTATTCACCCTGTATTCACCCTGTATTCACCCTGTATTCATCCTGTATTCAACCTCATCCTGTATTCATCCTGTATTCATCCTGTATTAACCCTGTATTCATCCTGTATTCACCGTGTATTGATCCTGTATTCACCCTGTATTCTCCCTGTATTCAACCTCATCCTGTATTCATCCTGTGTTCATCCTGTATTCACCCTGTATTCAACCTCATCCTGTATTCACCCTGTATGCATCCTGTATTTACCCTGTATTCACCCTGTATTCAACCTCATCCTGTATTCACCCTGTATTCACCCTGTTTTCACCCTATATTCATCCTGTATTTACCCTGTATTCATCCTGTATTCATCCTGTATTAACCCTGTATTCAACCTCATCCTGTATTCATCCTGTATTCATCCTGTATTTACCCTGTATTCATCCTGTATTCATCCTGTATTCACCCTGTATTTACCCTGTATTCACCCTGTATTCATCCTGTATTCACCCTGTATTCATCCTTTATTCACCCTGTATTCATCCTGTATTTACCCTGTATTCATCCTGTATTCATCCTGTATTAACCCTGTATTCAACCTCATCCTGTATTCACCATGTATTCATCCTGTATTTACCCTGTATTCACCCTGTATTCATCCTGTATTCACCCTGTATTTACCCTGTATTCACCCTGTATTCATCCTGTATTCACCCTGTATTCATCCTTTATTCACCCTGTATTCACCCTGTATTCAACCTCATCCTGTATTCATCCTGTATTCACCCTGTATTCACCCTGTATTCACCCTGTATTCATCCTGTATTCAACCTCATCCTGTATTCATCCTGTATTCATCCTGTATTAACCCTGTATTCATCCTGTATTCACCCTGTATTGATCCTGTATTCACCCTGTATTCTCCCTGTATTCAACCTCATCCTCTATTCATCCTGTGTTCATCCTGTATTCACCCTGTATTCAACCTCATCCTGTATTCACCCTGTATGCATCCTGTATTTACCCTGTATTCACCCTGTATTCAACCTCATCCTGTATTCACCCTGTATTCACCCTGTTTTCACCCTGTATTCATCCTGTATTCATCCTGTATTCATCCTGTATTAAACCTCATCCTGCATTCACCCTGTATTCATCCTGTAGTCACCCTGTATTCACCCTTTATTCAACCTCATCCTGTATTCACCCTGTATTCATCCTGTATTCACCCTGTATTCACCCTGTATTCACCCTGTATTCATCCTGTATTCATCCTGTATTCACCCTGTATTCACCCTGCATTCACCCTTATGGAGAAACATAAGGGTAACACTAGATTCTGGCAGACAGACCAGGAGGTAAAACTAGGCATCTCAACAGCTTCTGGCAGACAGACCAGGAGGTAACACTAGGCATCACAACAGCTTCTGGCAGACAGACCAGGAGGTAACACTAGACATCTCAACAGTTTCTGGCAGACAGACCAGGAGGTAACACTAGGCATCTCAACAGCAGACAGACCAGGAGGTAACACTAGGCATCTCAACAGCAGACAGACCAGGAGGTAACACTAGGCATCTCAACAGCTTCTGGCAGACAGACCAGGAGGTAAAACTAGGCATCTCAACAGCTTCTGGCAGACAGACCAGGAGGTAACACTAGACATCTCAACAGCTTCTGGCAGACAGACCAGGAGGTAACACTAGGCATCTCAACAGCAGACAGACCAGGAGGTAACACTAGGCATCACAACAGCTTCTGGCACACAGACCAGGAGGTAACACTAGGCATCTCAACAGCAGACAGACCAGAAGGTAACACTAGGCATCACAAAAGCAGACAGACCAGGAGGTAACACTATGCATCTCAACAGCAGACAGACAAGGAGGTAACACTAGGCATCTCAACAGCAGACAGTCCAGGAGGTAACACTACACATCTCAACAGCAGACAGACCAGGAGGTAACACTAGGCATCTCAACAGCAGACAGATCAGGAGGTAACACTAGGCAGCTCAACAGCTTCTGGCAGACACACCAGGAGGTAACACTAGGCATCTTAACAACAGCTTCTGGCAGACAGACCAGGAGGTAACACTAGGCATCACAACAGCAGACAGACCAGGAGGTAACACTAGACATCTCAACAGCAGACAGACCAGGAGGTAACACTAGGCATCACAACAGCAGACAGACCAGGAGGTAACACTAAGCATCTCAACAGCAGACAGACCAGGAGGTAACACTAGGCATCTCAACAGCAGACAGACCAGGAGGTAACACTAGACATCTCAACAGCAGACAGACCAGGAGGTAACACTAGGCATCTCAACAGCAGACAGACCAGGAGGTAACACTAGGCATCACAACAGCAGACAGACCAGGAGGTAACACTAGGCATCTCAACAGCAGACAGACCAGGAGGTAACACTAGGCATCACAACAGCAGACAGACCAGGAGGTAACACTAGGCATCACAACAGCAGACAGACCAGGATGTAACACTAGGCAACACAACAGCAGACAGACCAGGAGGTAACACTAGGCATCTCAACATCAGACAGACCAGGAGGTAACACTAGGCATCTCAACAGCAGACAGACCAGGAGGTAACACTAGGCATCACAACAGCAGACAGACCAGGAGGTAACACTAGACATCTCAACAGCTTCTGGCAGACAGACCAGGAGGTAACACTAGGCATCTCAACAGCAGACAGACCAGGAGGTAACACTAGACATCTCAACAGCAGACAGGCCAGGAGGTAACACTAGGCATCTCAACAGCATACAGACCAGGAGGTAACACTAGGCATCTCAACAGCAGACAGACCAGGAGGTAACACTAGGCATCTCAACAGCAGACAGACCAGGAGGTAACACTAGGCATCACAACAGCAGACAGACCAGGAGGTAACACTAGACATCTCAACAGCTTCTGGCAGACAGACCAGGAGGCAACACTAGGCATCTCAACAGCAGACAGACCAAGAGGTAACACTAGGCATCTCAACAGCAGACAGACCAGGAGCTAACACTAGACATCTCAACAGCTTCTGGCAGACAGACCAGGTGGTAACACTAGAAATCTCAACGGCAGACAGACCAGGAGGTAACACTAGGCATCACAACAGCAGACAGACCAGGAGGTAACACTAGGCATCTCAACAGCAGACAGACCAGGAGGTAACACTAGGCATCTCAACAGCATACAGACCAGGAGGTAACACTAGACATCTCAACAGCAGACAGACCAGGAGGTAACACTAGGCATCTCAACAGCAGGCAGACCAGGAGGTAACACTAGGCATCTCAACAGCAGACAGACCAGAAGGTAACACTAGGCATCACAACAGCAGACAGACCAGGAGGTAACACTAGGCATCTCAACAGCAGACAGACAAGGAGGTAACACTAGGCATCTCAACAGCAGACAGTCCAGGAGGTAACACTACACATCTCAACAGCAGACAGACCAGGAGGTAACACTAGGCATCTCAACAGCAGACAGATCAGGAGGTAACACTAGGCAGCTCAACAGCTTCTGGCAGACACACCAGGAGGTAACACTAGGCATCTTAACAACAGCTTCTGGCAGACAGACCAGGAGGTAACACTAGGCATCACAACAGCAGACAGACCAGGAGGTAACACTAGACATCTCAACAGCAGACAGACCAGGAGGTAACACTAGGCATCACAACAGCAGACAGACCAGGAGGTAACACTAAGCATCTCAACAGCAGACAGACCAGGAGGTAACACTAGGCATCTCAACAGCAGACAGACCAGGAGGTAACACTAGACATCTCAACAGCAGACAGACCAGGACGTAACACTAGGCATCTCAACAGCAGACAGACCAGGAGGTAACACTAGGCATCACAACAGCAGACAGACCAGGAGGTAACACTAGGCATCTCAACAGCAGACAGACCAGGAGGTAACACTAGGCATCACAACAGCAGACAGACCAGGAGGTAACACTAGGCATCTCAACAGCAGACAGACCAGGAGGTAACACTAGGCATCTCAACAGCAGACAGACCAGAAGGTAACACTAGGCATCACAACAGCAGACAGACCAGGAGGTAACACTAGGCATCACAACAGCTTCTGGCAGACAGACCAGGAGGTAACACTAGACATCTCAACAGTTTCTGGCAGACAGACCAGGAGGTAACACTAGGCATCTCAACAGCAGACAGACCAGGCGGTAACACTAGGCATCTCAACAGCAGACAGACCAGGAGGTAACACTAGGCATCTCAACAGCTTCTGGCAGACAGACCAGGAGGTAAAACTAGGCATCTCAACAGCTTCTGGCAGACAGACCAGGAGGTAACACTAGACATCTCAACAGCTTCTGGCAGACAGACCAGGAGGTAACACTAGGCATCTCAACAGCAGACAGACCAGGAGGTAACACTAGGCATCACAACAGCTTCTGGCACACAGACCAGGAGGTAACACTAGGCATCTCAACAGCAGACAGACCAGAAGGTAACACTAGGCATCACAACAGCAGACAGACCAGGAGGTAACACTATGCATCTCAACAGCAGACAGACCAGGAGGTAACACTAGGCATCTCAACAGCAGACAGACCAGGAGGTAACACTAGACATCTCAACAGCAGACAGACCAGGAGGTAACACTAGGCATCTCAACAGCAGACAGACCAGGAGGTAACACTAGGCATCACAACAGCAGACAGACCAGGAGGTAACACTAGGCATCTCAACAGCAGACAGACCAGGAGGTAACACTAGGCATCACAACAGCAGACAGACCAGGAGGTAACACTAGGCATCTCAACAGCAGACAGACCAGGAGGTAACACTAGGCAGCTCAACAGCTTCTGGCAGACACACCAGGAGGTAACACTAGGCATCTTAACAACAGCTTCTGGCAGACAGACCAGGAGGTAACACTAGGCATCTTAACAACAGCTTCTGGCAGACAGACCAGGAGGTAACACTAGGCATCACAACAGCAGACAGACCAGGAGGTAACACTAGACATCTCAACAGCAGACAGACCAGGAGGTAACACTAGGCATCACAACAGCAGACAGACCAGGAGGTAACACTAAGCATCTCAACAGCAGACAGACCAGGAGGTAACACTAGGCATCTCAACAGCAGACAGACCAGGAGGTAACACTAGGCATCACAACAGCAGACAGACCAGGAGGTAACACTAGGCATCTCAACAGCAGACAGACCAGGAGGTAACACTAGGCATCACAACAGCAGACAGACCAGGAGGTAACACTAGGCATCACAACAGCAGACAGACCAGGATGTAACACTAGGCAACACAACAGCAGACAGACCAGGAGGTAACACTAGGCATCTCAACATCAGACAGACCAGGAGGTAACACTAGGCATCTCAACAGCAGACAGACCAGGAGGTAACACTAGGCATCACAACAGCAGACAGACCAGGAGGTAACACTAGACATCTCAACAGCTTCTGGCAGACAGACCAGGAGGTAACACTAGGCATCTCAACAGCAGACAGACCAGGAGGTAACACTAGACATCTCAACAGCAGACAGGCCAGGAGGTAACACTAGGCATCTCAACAGCATACAGACCAGGAGGTAACACTAGGCATCTCAACAGCAGACAGACCAGGAGGTAACACTAGGCATCTCAACAGCAGACAGACCAGGAGGTAACACTAGGCATCACAACAGCAGACAGACCAGGAGGTAACACTAGACATCTCAACAGCTTCTGGCAGACAGACCAGGAGGCAACACTAGGCATCTCAACAGCAGACAGACCAAGAGGTAACACTAGGCATCTCAACAGCAGACAGACCAGGAGCTAACACTAGACATCTCAACAGCTTCTGGCAGACAGACCAGGTGGTAACACTAGAAATCTCAACGGCAGACAGACCAGGAGGTAACACTAGGCATCACAACAGCAGACAGACCAGGAGGTAACACTAGGCATCTCAACAGCAGACAGACCAGGAGGTAACACTAGGCATCTCAACAGCATACAGACCAGGAGGTAACACTAGACATCTCAACAGCAGACAGACCAGGAGGTAACACTAGGCATCTCAACAGCAGGCAGACCAGGAGGTAACACTAGGCATCTCAACAGCAGACAGACCAGAAGGTAACACTAGGCATCACAACAGCAGACAGACCAGGAGGTAACACTAGGCATCTCAACAGCAGACAGACAAGGAGGTAACACTAGGCATCTCAACAGCAGACAGTCCAGGAGGTAACACTACACATCTCAACAGCAGACAGACCAGGAGGTAACACTAGGCATCTCAACAGCAGACAGATCAGGAGGTAACACTAGGCAGCTCAACAGCTTCTGGCAGACACACCAGGAGGTAACACTAGGCATCTTAACAACAGCTTCTGGCAGACAGACCAGGAGGTAACACTAGGCATCACAACAGCAGACAGACCAGGAGGTAACACTAGACATCTCAACAGCAGACAGACCAGGAGGTAACACTAGGCATCACAACAGCAGACAGACCAGGAGGTAACACTAAGCATCTCAACAGCAGACAGACCAGGAGGTAACACTAGGCATCTCAACAGCAGACAGACCAGGAGGTAACACTAGACATCTCAACAGCAGACAGACCAGGAGGTAACACTAGGCATCTCAACAGCAGACAGACCAGGAGGTAACACTAGGCATCACAACAGCAGACAGACCAGGAGGTAACACTAGGCATCTCAACAGCAGACAGACCAGGAGGTAACACTAGGCATCACAACAGCAGACAGACCAGGAGGTAACACTAGGCATCTCAACAGCAGACAGACCAGGAGGTAACACTAGGCATCTCAACAGCAGACAGACCAGAAGGTAACACTAGGCATCACAACAGCAGACAGACCAGGAGGTAACACTAGGCATCACAACAGCTTCTGGCAGACAGACCAGGAGGTAACACTAGACATCTCAACAGTTTCTGGCAGACAGACCAGGAGGTAACACTAGGCATCTCAACAGCAGACAGACCAGGAGGTAACACTAGGCATCTCAACAGCAGACAGACCAGGAGGTAACACTAGGCATCTCAACAGCTTCTGGCAGACAGACCAGGAGGTAAAACTAGGCATCTCAACAGCTTCTGGCAGACAGACCAGGAGGTAACACTAGACATCTCAACAGCTTCTGGCAGACAGACCAGGAGGTAACACTAGGCATCTCAACAGCAGACAGACCAGGAGGTAACACTAGGCATCACAACAGCTTCTGGCACACAGACCAGGAGGTAACACTAGGCATCTCAACAGCAGACAGACCAGAAGGTAACACTAGGCATCACAACAGCAGACAGACCAGGAGGTAACACTATGCATCTCAACAGCAGACAGACCAGGAGGTAACACTAGGCATCTCAACAGCAGACAGACCAGGAGGTAACACTAGACATCTCAACAGCAGACAGACCAGGAGGTAACACTAGGCATCTCAACAGCAGACAGACCAGGAGGTAACACTAGGCATCACAACAGCAGACAGACCAGGAGGTAACACTAGGCATCTCAACAGCAGACAGACCAGGAGGTAACACTAGGCATCACAACAGCAGACAGACCAGGAGGTAACACTAGGCATCTCAACAGCAGACAGACCAGGAGGTAACACTAGGCAGCTCAACAGCTTCTGGCAGACACACCAGGAGGTAACACTAGGCATCTTAACAACAGCTTCTGGCAGACAGACCAGGAGGTAACACTAGACATCTCAACAGCTTCTGGCAGACAGACCAGGAGGCAACACTAGGCATCTCAACAGCAGACAGACCAAGAGGTAACACTAGGCATCTCAACAGCAGACAGACCAGGAGCTAACACTAGACATCTCAACAGCTTCTGGCAGACAGACCAGGTGGTAACACTAGAAATCTCAACGGCAGACAGACCAGGAGGTAACACTAGGCATCACAACAGCAGACAGACCAGGAGGTAACACTAGGCATCTCAACAGCAGACAGACCAGGAGGTAACACTAGGCATCTCAACAGCATACAGACCAGGAGGTAACACTAGACATCTCAACAGCAGACAGACCAGGAGGTAACACTAGGCATCTCAACAGCAGACAGACCAGGAGGTAACACTAGGCATCTCAACAGCAGACAGACCAGAAGGTAACACTAGGCATCACAACAGCAGACAGACCAGGAGGTAACACTAGGCATCTCAACAGCAGACAGACAAGGAGGTAACACTAGGCATCTCAACAGCAGACAGTCCAGGAGGTAACACTACACATCTCAACAGCAGACAGACCAGGAGGTAACACTAGGCATCTCAACAGCAGACAGATCAGGAGGTAACACTAGGCAGCTCAACAGCTTCTGGCAGACACACCAGGAGGTAACACTAGGCATCTTAACAACAGCTTCTGGCAGACAGACCAGGAGGTAACACTAGGCATCACAACAGCAGACAGACCAGGAGGTAACACTAGACATCTCAACAGCAGACAGACCAGGAGGTAACACTAGGCATCACAACAGCAGACAGACCAGGAGGTAACACTAAGCATCTCAACAGCAGACAGACCAGGAGGTAACACTAGGCATCTCAACAGCAGACAGACCAGGAGGTAACACTAGACATCTCAACAGCAGACAGACCAGGAGGTAACACTAGGCATCTCAACAGCAGACAGACCAGGAGGTAACACTAGGCATCACAACAGCAGACAGACCAGGAGGTAACACTAGGCATCTCAACAGCAGACAGACCAGGAGGTAACACTAGGCATCACAACAGCAGACAGACCAGGAGGTAACACTAGGCATCTCAACAGCAGACAGACCAGGAGGTAACACTAGGCATCTCAACAGCAGACAGACCAGAAGGTAACACTAGGCATCACAACAGCAGACAGACCAGGAGGTAACACTAGGCATCTCAACAGCAGACAGACAAGGAGGTAACACTAGGCATCTCAACAGCAGACAGTCCAGGAGGTAACACTACACATCTCAACAGCAGACAGACCAGGAGGTAACACTAGGCATCTCAACAGCAGACAGATCAGGAGGTAACACTAGGCAGCTCAACAGCTTCTGGCAGACACACCAGGAGGTAACACTAGGCATCTTAACAACAGCTTCTGGCAGACAGACCAGGAGGTAACACTAGGCATCACAACAGCAGACAGACCAGGAGGTAACACTAGACATCTCAACAGCAGACAGACCAGGAGGTAACACTAGGCATCACAACAGCAGACAGACCAGGAGGTAACACTAAGCATCTCAACAGCAGACAGACCAGGAGGTAACACTAGGCATCTCAACAGCAGACAGACCAGGAGGTAACACTAGACATCTCAACAGCAGACAGACCAGGAGGTAACACTAGGCATCTCAACAGCAGACAGACCAGGAGGTAACACTAGGCATCACAACAGCAGACAGACCAGGAGGTAACACTAGGCATCTCAACAGCAGACAGACCAGGAGGTAACACTAGGCATCACAACAGCAGACAGACCAGGAGGTAACACTAGGCATCACAACTGCAGACAGACCAGGAGGTAACACTAGGCAACACAACAGCAGACAGACCAGGAGGTAACACTAGGCATCTCAACATCAGACAGACCAGGAGGTAACACTAGGCATCTCAACAGCAGACAGACCAGGAGGTAACACTAGGCATCACAACAGCAGACAGACCAGGAGGTAACACTAGACATCTCAACAGCTTCTGGCAGACAGACCAGGAGGTAACACTAGGCATCTCAACAGCAGACAGACCAGGAGGTAACACTAGACATCTCAACAGCAGACAGGCCAGGAGGTAACACTAGGCATCTCAACAGCATACAGACCAGGAGGTAACACTAGGCATCTCAACAGCAGACAGACCAGGAGGTAACACTAGACATCTCAACAGCAGACAGACCAGGAGGTACCACTAGGCATCTCAACAGCTTCTGGCAGACAGACCAGGAGGTAACACTAGGCATCACAACAGCAGACAGACCAGGAGGTAACACTAGACATCTCAACAGCTTCTGGCAGACAGACCAGGATGTAACACTAGACATCTCAACAGCTTCTGGCAGACAGACCAGGAGGCAACACTAGACATCTCAACGGCAGACAGACCAGGAGGTAACACTAGGCATCTCAACAGCAGACAGACCAGGAGGTAACACTAGGCATCTCAACAGCAGACAGACCAAGAGGTAACACTAGGCATCTCAACAGCAGACAGACCAGGAGGTAACACTAGACATCTCAACAGCTTCTGGCAGACAGACCAGGAGGTAACACTAGAAATCTCAACGGCAGACAGACCAGGAGGTAACACTAGGCATCACAACAGCAGACAGACCAGGAGGTAACACTAGGCATCTCAACAGCAGACAGACCAGGAGGTAACACTAGGCATCTCAACAGCATACAGACCAGGAGGTAACACTAGACATCTCAACAGCAGACAGACCAGGAGGTAACACTAGGCATCTCAACAGCAGACAGATCAGGAGGTAACACTAGGCATCTCAACAGCTTCTCCCAGACACACCAGGAGGTAACACTAGGCATCTCAACAGCAGACAGACCAGGAGGTAACACTAGGCATCTCAACAGCAGACAGATCAGGAGGTAACACTAGGCATCACAACAGCAGACAGACCAGGAGGTAACACTAGGCATCACAACAGCAGACAGACCAGGAGGTAACACTAGGCATCACAACAGCAGACAGACCAGGAGGTAACACTAGGCATCTCAACAGCAGACAGACCAGGAGGTAACACTAGGCATCACAACAGCAGACAGACCAGGAGGTAACACTAGGCATCTCAACAGCAGACAGACCAGGAGGTAACACAAGGCATCTCAACAGCAGACAGACCAGGAGGTAACACTAGACAACTCAACAGCAGACATACCAGGAGGTAACACTAGGCATCTCAACAGCAGACAAACCAGGAGGTAACACTAGACATCTCAATAGCAGACAGACCAGGAGGTAACACTAGGCATCTCAACAGCTTCTGGCAGACAGACCAGGAGGTAACACTAGGCACCACAACAGCAGACAGACCAGGAGGTAACACTAGACATCTCAACAGCAGACAGACCAGGAGGTAACACTAGACATATCAACAGCAGACAGACCAGGGGGTAACACTAGGCATCTCAACAGCAGACAGATCAGGAGGTAACACTAGGCATCTCAAAAGCTTCTGCCAGACACACCAGGAGGTAACACTAGGCATCTCAACAGCTTCTGGCAGACAGACCAGGAGGTAGCACTAGGCATCTCAACAGCAGACAGACCAGGAGGTAACACTAGGCATCACAACAGCAGACAGACCAGGAGGTAACACTAGGCATCACAACAGCAGACAGACCAGGAGGTAACACTAGGAATCACAACAGCAGACAGACCAGGAGGTAACAATCTCAACAGCAGACAGACCAGGAGGTAACTCTAGGCATCACAACAGCAGACAGACCAGGAGGTAACACTAGGCATCTCAACAGCAGACAGACCAGGAGGTAACACTAGACATCTCAACAGCAGACAGACCAGGAGGTAACACTAGGCATCTCAACAGCAGACAGACCAGGAGGTAACACTAGACATCTCAACAGCAGACAGACCAGGAGGTAACACTAGGCATCTCAACAGCTTCTGGCAGACAGACCAGGAGGTAACACTAGGCATCACAACAGCAGACAGACCAGGAGGTAACACTAGGCATCACAACAGCTTCTGGCAGACAGAACAGGAGGTAACACTAGGCATCACAACAGCTTCTGGCAGACAGACCATTAGGTAACACTAGGCATCTCAACAGCAGACAGACCAGGAGGTAACACTAGGCATCTCAACAGCTCCTGGCAGACAGACCAGGAGGTAACACTAGACTTCTCAACAGCTCCTGGCAGACAGACCAGGAGGTAACACTAGGCATCTCAACAGCTCCTGGCAGACAGACCAGGATGTAACACTAGACATCTCAACAGCTTCTGGCAGACAGACCAGGAGGTAACACTAGACATCTCAACGGCAGACAGACCAGGAGGTAACACTAGGCATCTCAACAGCAGACAGACCAGGAGGTAACACTAGGCATCTCAACAGCAGACAGACCAGGAGGTAACACTAGGCATCTCAACAGCAGACAGACCAGGAGGTAACACTAGACATCTCAACAGCTTCTGGCAGACAGACCAGGAGGTAACACTAGACATCTCAACGGCAGACAGACCAGGAGGTAACACTAGGCATCACAACAGCAGACAGACCAGGAGGTAACACTAGGCATCTCAACAGCAGACAGACCAGGAGGTAACACTAGGCATCTCAACAGCAGACAGACCAGGAGGTAACACTAGACATATCAACAGCAGACAGACCAGGAGGTAACACTACGCATCTCAACAGCAGACAGATCAGGAGGTAACACTAGGCATCTCAACAGCTTCTGCCAGACACACCAGGAGGTAACACTAGGCATCTCAACAGCTTCTGGCAGACAGACCAGGAGGTAGCACTAGGCATCTCAACAGCAGACAGACCAGGAGGTAACACTAGGCATCACAACAGCAGACAGACCAGGAGGTAACACTAGGCATCACAACAGCAGACAGACCAGGAGGTAACACTAGGCATCACAACAGCAGACAGACCAGGAGGTAACACTAGGCATCTCAACAGCAGACAGACCAGGAGGTAACACTAGGCATCACAACAGCAGACAGACCAGGAGGTAACACTAGGCATCTCAACAGCAGACAGACCAGGAGGTAACACTAGACATCTCAACAGCAGACAGACCAGGAGGTAACACTAGGCATCTCAACAGCTTCTGGCAGACAGACCAGGAGGTAACACTAGGCATCACAACAGCAGACAGACCAGGAGGTAACACTAGACATCTCAACAGCTTCTGGCACACAGACCAGGATGTAACACTAGACATCTCAACAGCTTCTGGCAGACAGACCAGGAGGTAACACTAGACATCTCAACGGCAGACAGACCAGGAGGTAACACTAGGCATCACAACAGCAGACAGACCAGGAGGTAACACTAGGCATCTCAACAGCAGACAGACCAGGAGGTAACACTAGGCATCACAACAGCAGACAGACAAGGAGGTAACACTAGGCATCACAACAGCAGACAGACCAGGAGGTAACACTAGGCATCTCAACAGCAGACAGACCATGAGGTAACACTAGGCATCACAACAGCAGACAGACCAGGAGGTAACACTAGACATCTCAAAAGCAGACAGACCAGGAGGTAACACTAGGCATCACAACAGCAGACAGACCAGGAGGTAACACTAGGCATCTCAACAGCTTCTGGCAGACAGACCAGGAGGTAACACTAGGCATCACAACAGCAGACAGACCAGGAGTTAACACTAGGCATCTCCTCAGCAGACAGACCAGGAGGTAACACTAGGCATCTCAACAGCTTCTGGCAGACAGACCAGGAGGTAACACTAGGCATCACAACAGCAGATAGACCAGGAGGTAACACTAGGCATCACAACAGCAGACAGACCAGGAGGTAACACTAGGCATCTCAACAGCAGACAGACCAGGAGGTAACACTAGGCATCACAACAGCTTCTGGCAGACAGACCAGGAGGTAACACTAGACATCACAACAGCTTCTCGCAGACAGACCAGGAGGTAACACTAGGCATCTCAACAGCTTCTGGCAGACAGACCAGGAGGTAACACTAGGCATCTCAACAGCTTCTGGCAAACAGACCAGGAGGTAACACTAGGCATCACAACAGCAGACAGACCAGGAGGTAACACTAGGCATCTCCTCAGCAGACAGACCAGGAGGTAACACTAGGCATCTCAACAGCTTCTGGCAGACAGACCAGGAGGTAACACTAGGCATCACAACAGCAGATAGACCAGGAGGTAACACTAGGCATCACAACAGCAGACAGACCAGGAGGTAACACTAGGCATCTCATCAGCAGACAGACCAGGAGGTAACACTAGGCATCACAACAACTTCTGGCAGACAGACCAGGAGGTAACACTAGACATCTCAACAGCTTCTGGCAGACAGACCAGGAGGTAACACTAGGCATCACAACAGCTTCTGGCAGACAGACCAGGAGGTAACACTAGACATCACAACAGCTTCTGGCAGACAGACCAGGAGGTAACACTAGGCATCTCAACAGCTTCTGGCAGACAGACCAGGAGGTAACACTAGGCATCACAACAGCAGACAGACCAGGAGGTAACACTAGGCATCTCAACAGCAGACAGACCAGGAGGTAACACTAGGCATCTCAACAGCAGACAGACCAGGAGGTAACACTAGGCATCTCAACAGCAGACAGACCAGGAGGTAACACTAAGCATCTCAACAGCAGACAGACCATGAGGTAACACTAGGCATCTCAACAGCAGACAGACAAGGAGGTAACACTAAGCATCTCAACAGCAGACAGACCAGGAGGTAACACTAGGCATGTCAACAGCAGACAGACCAGGAGGTAACACTAGGCATCTCAACAGCAGACAGACCAGGAGGTAACACTAGGCATGTCAACAGCAGACAGACCAGGAGGTAACACTAAGCATCTCAACAGCAGACAGACCAGGAGGTAACACTAGGCATCACAACAGCAGACAGACCAGGAGGTAACACTAGGCATCACAACAGCAGACAGACCAGGAGGAAACACTAGGCATCTCATCAGCAGACAGACCAGGAGGTAACACTAAGCATCTCAACAGCAGACAGACCAGGAGGTAACACTAGGCATCACAACAGCAGACAGACCAGGAGGTAACACTAGGCATCACAACAGCAGACAGACCAGGAGGTAACACTAGGCATCACAACAGCAGACAGACCAGGAGGTAACACTAGGCATCACAACAGCAGACAGACCAGGAGGTAACACTAGGCATCACAACAGCAGACAGACCAGGAGGTAACACTAGGCATCTCATCAGCAGACAGACCAGGAGGTAACACTAAGCATCTCAACAGCAGACAGACCAGGAGGTAACACTAGGCATCACAACAGCAGACAGACCAGGAGGTAACACTAGGCATCACAACAGCAGACAGACCAGGAGGTAACACTAGGCATCACAACAGCAGACAGACCAGGAGGTAACACTAGGCATCACAACAGCAGACAGACCAGGAGGTAACACTAGGCATCTCAACAGCAGACAGACCAGGAGGTAACACTAAGCATCTCAACAGCAGACAGACCATGAGGTAACACTAGGCATCTCAACAGCAGACAGACAAGGAGGTAACACTAAGCATCTCAACAGCAGACAGACCAGGAGGTAACACTAGGCATGTCAACAGCAGACAGACCAGGAGGTAACACTAGGCATCTCAACAGCAGACAGACCAGGAGGTAACACTAGGCATGTCAACAGCAGACAGACCAGGAGGTAACACTAAGCATCTCAACAGCAGACAGACCAGGAGGTAACACTAGGCATCACAACAGCAGACAGACCAGGAGGTAACACTAGGCATCACAACAGCAGACAGACCAGGAGGAAACACTAGGCATCTCATCAGCAGACAGACCAGGAGGTAACACTAAGCATCTCAACAGCAGACAGACCAGGAGGTAACACTAGGCATCACAACAGCAGACAGACCAGGAGGTAACACTAGGCATCACAACAGCAGACAGACCAGGAGGTAACACTAGGCATCACAACAGCAGACAGACCAGGAGGTAACACTAGGCATCACAACAGCAGACAGACCAGGAGGTAACACTAGGCATCACAACAGCAGACAGACCAGGAGGTAACACTAGGCATCTCATCAGCAGACAGACCAGGAGGTAACACTAAGCATCTCAACAGCAGACAGACCAGGAGGTAACACTAGGCATCACAACAGCAGACAGACCAGGAGGTAACACTAGGCATCACAACAGCAGACAGACCAGGAGGTAACACTAGGCATCACAACAGCAGACAGACCAGGAGGTAACACTAGGCATCACAACAGCAGACAGACCAGGAGGTAACACTAGGCATCTCAACAGCAGACAGACCAGGAGGTAACACTAGACATCTCAACAGCTCCTGGCAGACAGACCAGGAGGCAACACTAGACATCTCAACGGCAGACAGACCAGGAGGTAACACTAGGCATCTCAACAGCAGACAGACCAGGATGTAACACTAGACATCTCAACAGCTTCTGGCAGACAGACCAGGAGGCAACACTAGACATCTCAACGGCAGACAGACCAGGAGGTAACACTAGGCATCTCAACAGCAGACAGACCAGGAGGTAACACTAGGCATCTCAACAGCAGACAGACCAGGAGGTAAGACTAGGCATCTCAACAGCAGACAGACCAGGAGGTAACACTAGGCATCTCAACAGCTCCTGGCAGACACACCAGGAGGCAACACTAGACATCTCAACAGCAGACAGACCAGGAGGTAACACTAGGCATCTCAACAGCAGACAGACCAGGAGGTAACACTAGGCATCTCAACAGCAGACAGACCATGAGGTAACACTAGGCATCACAACAGCAGACAGACCAGGAGGTAACACTAGACATCTCAAAAGCAGACAGACCAGGAGGTAACACTAGGCATCACAACAGCAGACAGACCAGGAGGTAACACTAGGCATCTCAACAGCTTCTGGCAGACAGACCAGGAGGTAACACTAGGCATCACAACAGCAGACAGACCAGGAGTTAACACTAGGCATCTCCTCAGCAGACAGACCAGGAGGTAACACTAGGCATCTCAACAGCTTCTGGCAGACAGACCAGGAGGTAACACTAGGCATCACAACAGCAGATAGACCAGGAGGTAACACTAGGCATCACAACAGCAGACAGACCAGGAGGTAACACTAGGCATCTCAACAGCAGACAGACCAGGAGGTAACACTAGGCATCACAACAGCTTCTGGCAGACAGACCAGGAGGTAACACTAGACATCACAACAGCTTCTCGCAGACAGACCAGGAGGTAACACTAGGCATCTCAACAGCTTCTGGCAGACAGACCAGGAGGTAACACTAGGCATCTCAACAGCTTCTGGCAAACAGACCAGGAGGTAACACTAGGCATCACAACAGCAGACAGACCAGGAGGTAACACTAGGCATCTCCTCAGCAGACAGACCAGGAGGTAACACTAGGCATCTCAACAGCTTGTGGCAGACAGACCAGGAGGTAACACTAGGCATCACAACAGCAGATAGACCAGGAGGTAACACTAGGCATCACAACAGCAGACAGACCAGGAGGTAACACTAGGCATCTCATCAGCAGACAGACCAGGAGGTAATACTAGGCATCACAACAACTTCTGGCAGACAGACCAGGAGGTAACACTAGACATCTCAACAGCTTCTGGCAGACAGACCAGGAGGTAACACTAGGCATCACAACAGCTTCTGGCAGACAGACCAGGAGGTAACACTAGACATCACAACAGCTTCTGGCAGACAGACCAGGAGGTAACACTAGGCATCTCAACAGCTTCTGGCAGACAGACCAGGAGGTAACACTAGGCATCACAACAGCAGACAGACCAGGAGGTAACACTAGGCATCTCAACAGCAGACAGACCAGGAGGTAACACTAGGCATCTCAACAGCAGACAGACCAGGAGGTAACACTAGGCATCTCAACAGCAGACAGACCAGGAGGTAACACTAAGCATCTCAACAGCAGACAGACCATGAGGTAACACTAGGCATCTCAACAGCAGACAGACAAGGAGGTAACACTAAGCATCTCAACAGCAGACAGACCAGGAGGTAACACTAGGCATGTCAACAGCAGACAGACCAGGAGGTAACACTAGGCATCTCAACAGCAGACAGACCAGGAGGTAACACTAGGCATGTCAACAGCAGACAGACCAGGAGGTAACACTAAGCATCTCAACAGCAGACAGACCAGGAGGTAACACTAGGCATCACAACAGCAGACAGACCAGGAGGTAACACTAGGCATCACAACAGCAGACAGACCAGGAGGTAACACTAGGCATCTCATCAGCAGACAGACCAGGAGGTAACACTAAGCATCTCAACAGCAGACAGACCAGGAGGTAACACTAGGCATCACAACAGCAGACAGACCAGGAGGTAACACTAGGCATCACAACAGCAGACAGACCAGGAGGTAACACTAGGCATCACAACAGCAGACAGACCAGGAGGTAACACTAGGCATCACAACAGCAGACAGACCAGGAGGTAACACTAGGCATCACAACAGCAGACAGACCAGGAGGTAACACTAGGCATCTCATCAGCAGACAGACCAGGAGGTAACACTAAGCATCTCAACAGCAGACAGACCAGGAGGTAACACTAGGCATCACAACAGCAGACAGACCAGGAGGTAACACTAGGCATCACAACAGCAGACAGACCAGGAGGTAACACTAGGCATCACAACAGCAGACAGACCAGGAGGTAACACTAGGCATCATAACAGCAGACAGACCAGGAGGTAACACTAGGCATCTCAACAGCAGACAGACCAGGAGGTAACACTAGACATCTCAACAGCTCCTGGCAGACAGACCAGGAGGCAACACTAGACATCTCAACGGCAGACAGACCAGGAGGTAACACTAGGCATCTCAACAGCAGACAGACCAGGATGTAACACTAGACATCTCAACAGCTTCTGGCAGACAGACCAGGAGGCAACACTAGACATCTCAACGGCAGACAGACCAGGAGGTAACACTAGGCATCTCAACGGCAGACAGACCAGGAGGTAACACTAGGCATCTCAACAGCAGACAGACCAGGAGGTAACACTAGGCATCTCAACAGCAGACAGACCAGGAGGTAACACTAGGCATCTCAACAGCAGACAGACCAGGAGGTAACACTAGGCATCTCAACAGCAGACAGACCAGGAGGTAACACTAAGCATCTCAACAGCAGACAGACCAGGAGGTAACACTAGGCATCTCAACAGCAGACAGACCAGGAGGTAACACTAGACATCTCAACAGCTCCTGGCAGACAGACCAGGAGGCAACACTAGACATCTCAACGGCAGACAGACCAGGAGGTAACACTAGGCATCTCAACAGCAGACAGACCAGGATGTAACACTAGACATCTCAACAGCTTCTGGCAGACAGACCAGGAGGCAACACTAGACATCTCAACGGCAGACAGACCAGGAGGTAACACTAGGCATCTCAACAGCAGACAGACCAGGAGGTAACACTAGGCATCACAACAGCAGACAGACCAGGAGGTAACACTAGGCATCACAACAGCAGACAGACCAGGAGGTAACACTAGGCATCTCAACAGCAGACAGACCAGGAGGTAACACTAGGCATCTCAACAGCAGACAGACCAGGAGGTAACACTAGACATCTCAACAGCTCCTGGCAGACACACCAGGAGGTAACACTAGACATCTCAACAGCAGACAGACCAGGAGGTAACACTAGACATCTCAACAGCTCCTGGCAGACAGACCAGGAGGTAACACTAGACATCTCAACAGCAGACAGACCAGGAGGTAACACTAGGCATCTCAACAGCTCCTGGCAGACACACCAGCACTAATATTTACATTTACTTTTTGACATTAAATCAAAAGGTTTTCTTTAACCCGCGGAGGATCCAATGGTGGATAATAAGATATGAGGAGGTGAAGGGAACACAGAGAAGAGAGAAAGGCTGATCCATCCCCAGGCTCTCCATGTTGAAACACAATGGCTTCCAAGGGCCGTAAAACAGTCAACTCTCTCTCTGTCAATTCAATTTTCAATTCAAGGGGCGGCTTTATTGTCATGAGAAACATATTTTAACATGGACAAACTAAGTAAAATAGATAATAAATCAAATTGAAATAAATAATTAAAAAATAACAGTAAACATTACACTAGAATAAAGACATTTCAAATATCTTACTATGTCTATTTACAGAATTGTAACGATGTGAAAATGGTTAAAGTACAAAAGGGAAAATAAATAAATAGAAATATGGGTTGTATTTTCAATGGTGTTTGTTCTTCACTGGCTGCCCTTTTCTCGTGGCAACAGGTCACAAATCTTGCTGCTGTGATGTCACTGTGGTATTTCACCCAGTAGATATGGGAGTTTATCAAAATGGGGTTTTGCTTTTGAATTCTTTGTGGATCTGTGTAATCTGAGGGAAATATGTGTCTATAATATGGTCATACATTGGGCAGGAGGTTAGGAAGTGCAGCTCAGTTTCCACCTCATTTTGTGGGCAGTGTGCACATAGCCTGTCTCCTCTTGAGAGCCATGTCTGCCTACGGCGGCCTTTCTCAATAGCAAGGTTATGCTCACTGAGTCTGTAAATAGTCAACATTTTCCTTAAGTTTGGGTCAGTCACAGTGGTCAGGTATTCTGCCACTGTGTACTCTCTGTTTAGGGCCAAATAGCATTCTGGGTTGCTCTGTTTTTTTGTTAATTCTTTCCAATGTGTCAAGTAATGATATTTTATGCCTAGTCTTCCTTTTAGGTGGTTGTAGAGTTTAACAGCTTTTTCTGGATTTTTATCATTAGCGGGTACTAATTGTAATTCTGCTCTGCATTATTTTGTGTTTTAGGTTGTACACTGAGGATACGTTTGCAGAATTCTGCATGCAGAGCCTCAATTTTGTGTTTGTCCCATTTTGTGAAGTCTTGGTTGGTGAGCGGACCCCAGACCTCAGACCTCATAACCACTCAGCAGCATTCTCAGTGCAAGTGTCACTGCAGTCCCTGGTTTGCATCCAGGCTGTAGCACATCTGGCCGTGATTGGGAGTCCCATAGTCACAATTGGGGTAAACTGTCGTTGTGAAAAATAATTTGTTCTTAACTGACTTGCCGAGTTAATTAAAAGTTTTAAAAAAGAAAGGGTAATTGGTTCTATGATTGATTCAAGCATTTTTAGTCAGATCCTAATTGGTATGTCGATTTTGATGTTCCTTTTGATGGCGTAGAAGGCCCTTCTTGTCTTGTCAGGTATGTATGGTTGATATGTGCTCTAGGGCAATGGTGTCTAGATGGAATTTGTATTTGTAGAACTGGGAACTGGACCTTTTTTTGGAATAACATTATTTCTGTCTTGCTGAGATTTACTGTCAGGTCTCAGGTCTGACAGAATCTGTGCAGAATATCTAGGTGCTGCTGTAGGCCCTCTTTGGTTGGCAACAGAAGCACCAGATCATCAGCAAACCGTAGACATTTGACTTCAGATTCTTCATCCCTCCCTCCCTCCCTCCCTCCCTCCCTCCCTCTCTCTCTCTCTCTCTCTCTCTCTCTGTCCCTCTCTCTCTGTCCCCTCTGTCCTTCCTTCCTTCCCTCCCTCTCTCTCTCTCTCTCTCTCTGTCCTTCCCTCCTGCCACCTGCATCACGATTGACCTCATGATGACCTTGAGGTCCCTGATTAATGATGGCCTATTGTCTGGTCTTCTAATGTCATTATTTTGGTCTTACTGAGATTTACTGTCAGGGCCCAGGTCTATCAGAATCTGTACTGAAGAGCTAGGTGCTGCTGTAGGCCCTCCTTGGTTGGGGACAGAAGCACCAGATCATCAGCAAACAGTAGACATTTGACTTCAGATTCTTTGTCTCTCCCTCCCTCTCTCTCTCTCTGTCCCTCTCTCTCTGTGTCTCTCTCTGTCCCTCTCTCTCTCTCTCTCTCTCTCTCTCTCTCTCTCTCTCTCAATCTCTCTCTCTCTGTCCCCTCTCTATGTCCCTCCCTCTCTATGTCCCTCCCTCTCTATGTCCCTCTCTCTCTCTCTCTCTCTCTCTCTCTCTCTCTCTATCCCTCTCTCAATCTCTCTCTCTCCCTCTCTCTCTCTCTCTCTCTTTCCCTCCCTCCCTCTCTCCCTCTCTCTCTCTGTCCCTCTTTCTGTCCCTCTCTCTCTATGTCCCTCCCTATATATGTCCATCCCTCCCTCTCTCCCTCTCTCTCTCTGCCCTTCCCTCCTGCCACCTGCATCATGATTGACCTCATGGTAACCTTGAGGTCCCTGATTAGTGATGGCCTATTGTCTGGTCTTCTATTATCGCTGGACCCCCACCCCCTGCTCTGCCCTCGACAAATCACAGACCAGACCCCTGGTTATGAGAGGTGATGACTGTTCTGTTCACCATACAGTGCCTTGCGAAAGTATTCGGCCCCCTTGAACTTTGCGACCTTTTGCCACATTTCAGGCTTCAAACATAAAGATATAAAACTGTATTTTTTTGTGAAGAATCAACAACAAGTGGGACACAATCATGAAATGGAACGACATTTATTGGATATTTCAAACTTTTTTAACAAATCAAAAACTGAAAAATTGGGCGTTGGTAATGGCTCACATCAACACCATTATCCCAGAAACCCTACACCCACTCCAATTTGCATACTGCCCCAACAGATCCACAGATGATGCAATCTCTATTGCACCCCACACTGCCCTTTCCCACCTGGACAAAAGGAACACTTATGTGAGAATGCTATTCGTTGACTACAGCTCAGCGTTCAACACCATAGTCCCCTCAAAGCTCATCACTAAGCTAAGGACCCTGGGACTAAACACCTCCCTCTGCAACTGGATCCTGGACTTCCTGATGGGTCACCCCCAGGTGGTGAGGGTAGGTAGCAACACATCTGCCACGCTGATCCTCAACACTGGAGCTCCCCAGGGGTGCATGCTCAGTCCCCTCCTGTACTCCCTGTTCACCCACGACTGCATGGGCAGGCACATCTCCAACACCTTCATTAAGTCTGTAGATGACACAACAGTGGTAAGCCTGATCACCGATAACAACGAGACAGCCTATAGGGAGGATGTCAGAGACCTGGCCGGGTGGTGCCAGAATAACAACCTATCCCTCAATGTGACCAAGACTAAGGAGATGATTGTGGACTACAAGAAAACGGAGAACCGAGCGTGCCCCCATTCTCATTGATGGGGCTGAAGTGAAGAAGGTTGAGAGCTTCAAGTTCCTTTGTGTCCACATCAACAACAAACTAGAATGGTCTAAGCACACCAAGACAGTCCTGAAGAGGGCACGACAATGCCTATTCCCCCTCAGGAAACTAAAAAAGATTTTGCATGGGTCCTGAGATCCTCAAAAGGTTCTACATCTGCAACATTGAGATCATCCTGACTGGTTGCATCACTGCCTGGTACGGCAATTGCTCAGCCTCTGACCGCAAGGCACTACAGAGGGTAGTGCGTAAGGCCCAGTACATCACTGGGGCTAAACTTCCTGCCATCTGGACTTGTCAGAGGAAGGCCCTAAAAATTGTCAAAAATTGTCCAATGATTGCACGTTTGCGAGTAGTATTGACGGTAACGGCAGCTTTCCCATCCGCCTTTTCTGGGTCCTGACCAGGCATCCGGCTCTTTGTTCTCTGTACCTGCGTCGCTTCCTCTTGCAAATAACGGGGATGTCAGCCCTGCCGGAGAATGTCTTGTGCGTCTTGCTTGTTGTAGAAAGAATCTTTGTCTAATCCGAGGTGAGTGATCGCTGTCCTGATATCCAGAAGCTGCACACAATAAAAACACATAATAGTAAAACTGCTGCCATTTCTTCCAGCCACCCCAGTCATAGACTGTTCTCTCTACTACCACATGGCAAACGGTACCGGAGTGCCAAGTCTAGGACAAAAAGGCTTCTCAGCAGTTTTTACCCCCAAGCCATAAGACTCCTGAACAGATAATCAAATGGCTAACCGGACTATTTGCCTTGTGTCCCCCCCCCCCCCCCCCCCCCCCCAACCCCTCTTTTACGCTGCTGCTACTCTCTGTTTATCATATAAGCATAGTAACTTTAACTTTACATTCATGTACATACTACCTCAATTAGCCCGACTAACCGGTGTCTGTATGTAGCCTCGCTACTGTTATTTTTCACTGTTGTTTTATTTTTTTATTTAAATATTGTTCCTAATTCCTATTTTGCACTATTGGTTAGAGCCTGTAAGTAAGCATTTCACTGTCAGGTCTACACCTGTTATATTTGGCGCAGGTGATTGATTTCAGTCTATTCAGTCTATTCAGGTATTATCCAGGTGTGTTATCCTGACCACCTTAGCATTCTGGGACAGTTTGACTATTTACTATATGTCCCGTGTCCAGGTGGGTCCAGGTGGGACAGATACTGTAGAGGCTTCTAGAACATACTTGTCAGCTGGTATAACCAGGAGGCTAGACAGGTTGACTAAATCTGACCCCTGCAATTGTCCCTGGGAGAACCTGTACACCACACAGCCAACTGGGGAGCGTGATGGACCTGTACACCACACAGCCTGGTGGGGAGCGTGATGGACCTGTACATCACACAGCCTGGTGGGGAGCATGATGGACCTGTACACCACACAGCCTGGTGGGGAGCATGATGGACCTGCTCTGGGTTCCACAGTTTCTTCTTCTTCATCATTGTTTCTTGTTTTCTTGCATTGCTTTGAATGGTGTTGGATAACATTGCTGTGAATGGTGTTGGATAACATTGCTTTGAATGGTGTTGGATAACATTGCTTTGAATGGTGTTGGATAACATTGCTTTGAATGGTGTTGGATAACATTGATTTGAATGGTGTTGGATAACATTGCTTTGCAAATCCAATCAATTTGTCACGTTGGTTCTGTGTCATCACATAGGTTCAACGTCATCACGTTGAAATGACATGTAAACAACGTTGATTCAACCAGTTTTTGCCCACTGGGATGGCATGTGAATATCCGGGCACTGTAAGCAGTAATAATTCCAGAGGCTGATACAATATAATCAATTAGCAGGGATGATGCCCTCATTAAGAGGATTAGACAGACAGGCTTTATGAAACACAGGCCAGCTAATTCTAATTCCCATGCAGACCTGTGATGATAAAGCCTGGAGCTCCTCAGTGCTGCGATCTGAAGAATTTTTCATTCTGTTTTCTGACTTCATTTTTCTGTCTATTCATTCGTTGTTCAATACAGAGCAGCAAATCGTACAATTAATAATTTCCTTTGTCATGTATTTTATATCTCTTAAGCTTGATAATGGGGCCATTTTTCAGACAATTTAAACGTGTCATTCAGGGCAGGTGGGGCTCTGCCTATTTTCCATGTCATTTTGGCATTGATACGTGTCACATATCAGTTTGCAAACAATGTAAAAACACATTTTATTGAGTTAATAAAGCCACATGCAAACATGGTATCTTTTTTGATTTCTTGAGTAAGGCAGCTCCAAAATGCAGGTGTTTCAGCCCAGCTCAGTAATCTCTATAGAGGTGGGGCAGCCAGCGGAAAATGCGAAGCGAGGGGGTTGGTAATCTTCTCTAGTTGTGCCGTGATTGGCTCAGTGTTCTGTCACTCATGGGGACACTACTTCAACGCAAATTCCACAGAGAGACCTAGAAAGTTCAAGCCCCTTAGGTGCTGCCATATATTTACATTAGAAGTGCCCATCTAGGAAGGCTCAAGGTCATTGTCCACAGATAAAATCATGTCAAATCACGTTACATCTACCGTAGCTTTGATTGGACTGATCATGCCAACATCATACTTTCAAAATCTTAGCTAGTAAGCTAGACAATCAGTCATCATCATGAATCACGTCAACAATCTACTGGCAAATAATTTTCAATCCTTGCCATACGAATATTAATTAGAGAGAAAATGTATTGGTGCTCATTGGCCATTGGACAAAAACAAAAACAAGTTAAAATCTCCGATTTAACAATGAGGGGTTGGAAGGAATCAGTAGCTAACTGCAAAGCAATTACTATTTTGCTTCCTCTGCTATTAATTGGAGAGTGTGTGTAGTACAAGTCTGGGTTTAAGGGTCTCTTTTCCAAGCTTAAAATGATAAAAATTCACGTGACACCATGGGCCAATCCAGCATGACTTCTTATGAGTTCAAAACCTGAAACTCGGAACTCTGGGAAATCTCAGACTGGGACAATACATTTTACACGGTCATCTTCGGTTCCACGTCCGGAACTCGGATCTCTTTCTAGAGCTCCGACCTGAAAATCACAGACGTCACGATTCAAGTTGTCATGAAAGCAGCTTAAATCCAGAGAATGCCAGACTTTGATGACAAAGTTTCATGACAAAATTTGCCCACAAGAAGGAGTGCCGTGACACCGTCCTGGTCAAGTGAACACAGCACAACGGTGAGTCCAAAAATGTCTTGTATGCTGCTGCATAAATGATGTAATATGCCAGGGAGATGTGTATACTGTAGCTAAGATAACAATACTAAGTGTATGTTGTGTGGTAAGCTGTTAGTAGCCCATGTGCCTCTCCCTAATCATTTGGTCCCTTTTCCCCTCATCACTAAGCCTACTGTTCTGACTTGATGGTGCACGTTTAGCCGATTTTAGAGAATGTCATCATCGAATATTGTAAGAGCTTCCATTGTCTACTTACAGTATATGCCCCTGATATTTATCCTAAGGTTCTGACTTGGTGTACAGGGAGAATACTGTAAGAATGGCCCATGTTCTGAATTATGTCGCTGAACATTTCAAAAGTGCTGAACAAATAGTTATATTGACAATGTACGGGGATGCTTGAACTTCTCTCTAGCTTGGTGTTAATGGACCTTTGTCTAGAGCAGTTTTGCACTGTAAAGGAATGGAGAAGTCAGTGGTCTTCCTCAGAAATGCAATATAGTATGGATATATTTGCCTAATGCTACTCCCACATTCAATGAATTACAAAGTTAATGTAGACTTAACTGCAGTTAAGCTGTGAATGTGTGATGGCATGCACAAAAACAAAATTGTGAGTTTGCCCCACCAAGATATACGTGATGAAATCGTCACTGACTACAGAAGAGATGATATGACAGAAATTACAGGAGAATATAATTATGACAGAAACTACAGGAGAGATAATTATGACTGAAACTACAGGAGAGATAATTATGACAGAACTACAGAAGAGATAATTATGACAGAAACTACAGGAGAGATAATTATGACAGAAACTACAGGAGAATATAATTATGACAGAAACTACAGGAGAGATAATTATGACTGAAACTACAGGAGAGATAATTATGACAGAACTACAGAAGAGATAATTATGACAGAAACTACAGGAGAGATAATTATGACTGAAACTACAGGAGAGATAATTATGACAGAACTACAGGATAGATAATTATGACAGAAACTACAGAAGAGATAATTATGACAGAAACTACAGGAGAGTTAATTATGACAGAAACTACAGGAGAGATAATTTTGACAGAAACTACAGGAGAGATAATTATGACAGAAACTACAGGAGAGATAATTATGACAGACACTACAGGTGGTTAGAAGAGCGGAGGAGCGGAGGACGTTGGCTGATCAAAGAGAAGAGGAGTGGAGGTTGTTGGCTGATCAAAGAGAAGAGGAACAGAGGACGTTGGCTGATCAAAGAGAAGAGGAACAGAGGACGTTGGCTGATCAAAGAGAAGAGGAACAGAGGACGTTGGCTGATCAAAGAGAAGAGGAGCAGAGGACGTTGGCTGATCAAAGAGAAGAGGAGTGGAGGACGTTGGCTGATCAAAGAGAAGAGGAGCAGAGGACGTTGGCTGATCAAAGAGAAGAGGAGTGGAGGACGTTGGCTGATCAAAGAGAAGAGGAACAGAGGACGTTGGCTGATCAAAGAGAAGAGGAGTGGAGGACGTTGGCTGATCAAAGAGAAGAGGAACAGAGGACGTTGGCTGATCAAAGAGAAGAGGAGCAGAGGACGTTGGCTGATCAAAGAGAAGAGGAGCAGAGGACGTTGGCTGATCAAAGAGAAGAGGAACAGAGGACGTTGGCTGATCAAAGAGAAGAGGAGCAGAGGACGTTGGCTGATCAAAGAGAAGAGGAGCGGAGGACGTTGGCTGATCAAAGAGAAGAGGAGTGGAGGACGTTGGCTGATCAAAGAGAAGAGGAGCGGAGGACGTTGGCTGATCAAAGAGAAGAGGAGTGGAGGACGTTGGCTGATCAAAGAGAAGAGGAACAGAGGACGTTGGCTGATCAAAGAGAAGAGGAGCGGAGGACGTTGGCTGATCAAAGAGAAGAGGAGCAGAGGACGTTGGCTGATCAAAGAGAAGAGGAGCAGAGGACGTTGGCTGATCAAAGAGAAGAGGAACAGAGGACGTTGGCTGATCAAAGAGAAGAGGAGCAGAGGACGTTGGCTGATCAAAGAGAAGAGGAACAGAGGACGTTGGCTGATCAAAGAGAAGAGGAACAGAGGACGTTGGCTGATCAAAGAGAAGAGGAGCAGAGGACGTTGGCTGATCAAAGAGAAGAGGAGCAGAGGACTTTGGCTGATCAAAGAGAAGAGGAACAGAGGACGTTGGCTGATCAAAGAGAAGAGGAGCAGAGGACGTTGGCTGATCAAAGAGAAGAGGAGCGGAGGACGTTGGCTGATCAAAGAGAAGAGGAGCGGAGGACGTTGGCTGATCAAAGAGAAGAGGAGCAGAGGACGTTGGCTGATCAAAGAGAAGAGGAACAGAGGACGTTGGCTGATCAAAGAGAAGAGGAGTGGAGGACGTTGGCTGATCAAAGAGAAGAGGAGCGGAGGACGTTGGCTGATCAAAGAGAAGAGGAACAGAGGACGTTGGCTGATCAAAGAGAAGAGGAACAGAGGACGTTGGCTGATCAAAGAGAAGAGGAACAGAGGACGTTGGCTGATCAAAGAGAAGAGGAACAGAGGACGTTGGCTGATCAAAGAGAAGAGGAGCAGAGGACGTTGGCTGATCAAAGAGAAGAGGAACAGAGGACGTTGGCTGATCAAAGAGAAGAGGAGTGGAGGACGTTGGCTGATCAAAGAGAAGAGGAGCGGAGGACGTTGCCCAGCCAGATCCAGGGGCCTTCTAACACTGCTGTTTAACAGATCCTGGAAACTTCTAACACTGCTGTTTAACAGATCTTGGGACATTCTAACACTGCTGTGTAACAGATCCTGGGACCTTCTAACACTGCTGTTTAACAGATCCTGGGACTTTCTAACACTGCTGTGTAACAGATCCTGGGACCTTCTAACACTGCTGTTTAACAGATCCTGGAACTCCAGTGTCAGGATAAAAAGTATTTAAAAGAAAAGACAAATCACAAAAATAACCAAAAAGTACTCAAATGTATTTTGTTTTGGGAAATCAAATCTATTTCTGACTTATCTGGTCCTCATTTTGTTGTGAAGATGGTAAAACACCACAATCAGAAGGTGAATAGTTAGTTAATCAGAAGGGGAATAGTTAGTTAATAGTTAGTTCATCAGAAAGTGGATAGTTAGTTAATAGTTAGTTAATAGTTAGTGAATAGTTAGTGAATCAGAAGGTGGATAGTTAGTTAATAGTTAGTTAATCAGAAGGTGGATAGTTAGTTATTAGTTAGCTAATAGTTAGTGAATCAGAAGGTGAATAGTTAGTTAATAGTTAGTTAATAGTTAGTGAATCAGAAGGTGGATAGTTAGTTAATAGTTAGCTAATAGTTAGTGAATCAGAAGATGAATAGTTAGTTAATAGTTAGTTAATCAGAAGGTAGATAGTTAGTTAATAGTTAGTTAATCAGAAGGTGAATAGTTAGTTAATAGTTAGTTAATCAGAAGGTAGATAGTTAGTTAATAGTTGGTTAATAGTTAGTGAATCAGAAGGTGAATAGTTAGTTAATAGTTAGTTAATCAGAAGGTAGATAGTTAGTTAATAGTTCGTTAATCAGAAGGTGAATAGTTAGTTAATAGTTAGTTAATCAAAAGGTGAATAGTTAGTTAATAGTTAGTTAATAGTTAGTGAATAGTTAGTGAATCAGAAGGTGGATAGTTAGTTAATAGTTAGTTAATCAGAAGGTGGATAGTTAGTTAATAGTTAGTTAATAGTTAGTGAATCAGAAGGTGAATAGTTAGATAATAGTTTGTTTATCAGAAGGTGGATAGTTAGTTAATAGTTAGTTAATCAGAAGGTAGATAGTTAGTTAATCAGAAGGTGAATAGTTAGTTAATAGTTAGTTAATCAGAAGGTGGATAGTTAGTTAACAGTTAGTTAATCAGAAGATGAATTGTTAGTTAATAGTTTGTTTATCAGAAGGTGAATAGTTAGTTAATCAGAAGGTGGATAGTTAGTTAATAGTTAGTTAATCAGAAGGTTGATAGTTAGTTAATCAGAAGGTGAATAGTTAGTTAATAGTTAGTTAATCAGAAGGTGAATAGTTAGTTAATAGTTAGTGCATCAGAGGGTGGATAGTTAGTTAATAGTTAGTTAATCAGAAGGTGAATAGTTAGTTAATCAGGTAGGTAGTAGTTAGTTAATAGTTAGTTAATCAGAAGGTGAATAGTTAGTTAATCAGAAGGTCGATACTTAGTTAATAGTTAGTTAATCAGAAGGTGAATAGTTAGTTAATCAGAAGGTCGATAGTTAGTTAATAGTTAGTTAATCAGAAGGTAGGCAGTTCGTTAATAGTTAGTTAATCAGAAGGCGGATAGTTAGTTAATAGTTAGTTAATAGTTAGTTAATCAGAAGGTGAATAGTTAGTTAATAGTTAGTGAATCAGAGGGTGGATAGTTAGTTAATAGTTAGTTAATCAGAAGGTGAATAGTTAGTTAATCAGAAGGTCGATAGTTAGTTAATAGTTAGTTAATCAGAAGGTGAATAGTTAGTTAATCAGAAGGTTGATAGTTGGTTAAGTTAATCAGAAGGTGAAAAGTTATGGTCAATTATGTTAGACAATATGGCATAAAGAGATTGGAATCTCTACCAGGTGAATGAAGTGGTCTGTAGTGAATGAAGAGGTCTGTAGTGAATGAAGAAGAGGTCTGTAGTGAATGAAGAGGTCTGTAGTGAATGATGAAGAGGTCTGTAGTGAATGATGAGGTCTATAGTGAATGATGAAGAGGTCTGTAGGGAATGATGAAGAGGTCTGCAGTGAATGATGAAGAGGTCTGTAGTGAATGATGAGGTCTATAGTGAATGATGAAGAGGTTTGTAGTGAATGAGGAAGAGGTCTGTAGTCAATGATGAAGAGGTCTGTATTAGTGAAATAGGAAGTGGTATGTAGTGAATGATGAAGAGGTCTGTAGTGAATGGGAAAGTGGTATGTAGTGAATGATGAATAGGTGTGTAGGGAATGATGAGGTCTTTAGTCTCTCCATCTCTCTTCTGTCTCCCTGTCTTTCTGTCTCTCTTCTGTCTCGCTCTGTCTCCCTATCTATCTGTCTTTCTTCTCTCTCCCTGTCTTTCTGTCTCTATTCTGTCTCGCTCTGTCTCCGTGTCTCTCTAGTGTTCTGTCTCTCTTCTCTCGCTCTGTCTCCGTGTCTCTCTAGTGTTCTGTCTCTCTTCTGTCTCGCTCTGTCTCCCCATCTCTCTGTCTTTCTTCTGTGTCCCTGTCTCTCTGTCTCTCTTCTGTCTCCCTCTGTCTCCCCATCTCTCTGTCTCTGTTATGCCTTGTCTCCCTGCATTTGTTTCTCCATGTCTCTCTGACTTTCTGTCTGTCTCTCCATCTCTCTGTCTCTCTTCTGTCTCCCCATCTCTCTGTCTCTGTTATGCCTAGTCTCCCTGCCTTTGTTTCTCTATGTCTCTCTGTCTTTCTGTCTGTCTCCCCATCTCTCTGTCTTTCTTCTGTCTCCCTGTCTCTCTGTCTCTCTTCTGTCTCCCTCTGTCTCCCCATCTCTCTGTCTCTGTTATGCCTTGTCTCCCTGCCTTTGTTTCTCTATGTCTCTCTGACTTTCTGTCTGTCTCCCCATCTCTCTGTCTCTCTTCTGTCTCCCTCTGTCTCCCCATCTCTCTGTCTCTGTTATGCCTTGTCTCCCTGCCTTTGTTTCTCTTTGTCTCTCTGACTTTCTGTCTGTCTGTCTCCCTCTGTCTCTCTCTCTTCTTGGCTGACGTGAACCAAATGCTCCTGGAACATCCCCGGCCCCCACATGTGACTGAGGACCTTGACTAAAAGCTGAAGCACGTCCAGAAAGTTGAAAGTCATAAAGCATGCTGTCTATTATAATAATTGGAATGGCAGCGAGTGGAAAATGGTCCCCCGAATATTCAGACAGATAATGACACATGCTAATGAGTGTGGAATTGAGCCAATCAAAAGATGAGGGAACGGAAGGAGTGGAGGAGAAGGACAAGTAATGTTGGGGAGAGGTGTGACGGGGGAGGCAAGGAGGAGGGAGGAGGGTGCAGGTATGATGTATGGAACAGCGTACTGAGGACGGGTAGTGGGTAGTCCTTCCCTTGTCATGGCTGGGTGGGAGGAGGTATGATGTATGGAACAGCGTACTGAGGACGGGTAGTGGGTAGTCCTTCCCTTGTCACGGCTGGGTGGGAGGAGGTATGATGTATGGAACAGCGTACTGAGGACGGGTAGTGGGTAGTCCTTCCCTTGTCATGGCTGGGTGGGAGGAGGTATGATGTATGGAACAGCGTATTGAGGACGGGTAGTGGGTAGTCCTTCCCTTGTCACGGCTGGGTGGGAGGAGGTATGATGTGTGGAACAGCGTACGGAGGACGGGTAGTGGGTAGTCCTTCCCTTGTCATAGCTGGGTGGGAGGAGGTATGATGTATGGAACAGCGTATTGAGGACGGGTAGTGGGTAGTCCTTCCCTTGTCACGGCTGGGTGGGAGGAGGTATGATGTGTGGAACAGCGTACTGAGGACGTGGTAGTGGGTAGTCCTTCCCTTGTCACGGCTGGGTAGGAGGAGGGGGGATAATTAGAGAGGCTGTGTCTGGCAGAGCTCAGACCTGAGAGATTTATGCTGCTAGGCCTCCTTGCCAAGGCACTCCAGCTATGCCCTGCTGGCCTGGCCTTACTGCTGGCCCCCTGCTGACCTGTCCCCCCTGCTGGCCTGGCCTCTCTGGAAACATGACAAAGACAGGGAACATAAATAAGCAGCTCTTTGGTGACTTGATGAAACCACCAAGCTCCTTCGTCATGGAGTGTGTCTGTCTCACTCAAACCCTCTGATCCACCATGGAATGTGTTGATTTCAAACCCTCCGCCTTGGAGTGTGTCTGTGTCTCACTCCATTCTCACCATGAGCACAGTCACGAGTCGACAACCTCAATCACAGCAACAGACTGACATTATTCACCATCTCAACCATAACTTAATTTACCATCTCAACCATAACTTTATTCACCATCTCAACCATAACTTAATTTACCATCTCAACCATAACTTTATTTACCATCTCAACAATAACTGTATTTCCATACCATCTCAACATCGACATTATTCTCCATCTCAACAATAACTTTATGTACTGGTAGTTTAATTTAGTGAGGCAGAAAGCTAAGGAGCGAGTATCCAGGTAGGACTGTAGATACAGAGGGAGAGTCTGAACCTGTGTGTTGGTCAGGTCACTCTCTGGGAAATGGAAGAGGGTCTCTGGGTAATGGAAGAGGGTTTCTGGGAAATGGAAGAGGGTCTCTGGGAAATGGAAGAAGGTTTCTGGGAAATGGAAGAGGATTACTGGGAAATGGAAGAGGGTCTCTGGGTAATGGAAGAGGGTCTCTGGGTAACGGAATAGGTTCTCTGGGCTTCCGAGTGGCGCAGCGGTCTAAAGCACTGCATATCAAACTACAGACCCTGGTCTGATTCCAGGTTGTATCACAACCAGGCGTGATTAGGAGTCCCATAGGGCGGCGCACAATTGGCCCTGCGTCGTCCGTGTTTGGCCGGGGTAGGTCTTTGGTCTTAAATGACTTACCTAGTTAAATAAATGTTAAATAAAAATAAAATAAATAATGGTAGAGGGTTTTTGGGTAATGGAAGAGGGCATGGAGGCCAAGGTTTTAAAGAACAGATTGCTGCTTCGCTGCCAAAAGCTTCAACTGGTGTATTGAGGGAGGACTCGGGTCTACTCTGCTCTAGATAAACTGAATGAGGGAGGACTCAGGTCTACTCTGCTCTAGATAAACTGAATGAGGGAGGACTCAGGTCTACTCTGCTCTAGATAAACTGAATGAGGGAGGACTCAGGTCTACTCTGCTCTAGATAAACTGAATGAGGGAGGACTCAGGTCTACTCTGCTCTAGATAAACTGAATGAGGGAGGACTCAGGTCTACTCTGCTCTAGATAAACTGAATGAGGGAGGACTCAGGTCTACTCTGCTCTAGATAAACTGAATGAGGGAGGACTCAGGTCTACTCTGCTCTAGATAAACTGAATGAGGGAGGACTCAGGTCTACTCTGCTCTAGATAAACTGAATGATATAAAAGTACGCTGGTAAAACGTAAGAGTGTTATCCATAATTGACTCCTCAACTGTTTACGGATGGGCATTAATTACTCAGGCTTAATCAGGTTTTTAGAGATAATTATTACTTTGGCATAACCGTAAACTGGGATGTATTATTAAGAAGATATTGGAAGGAAGGAGTCTCTGGCTACGGCGAAGAGAGAAAAGGGAACTGTCATCGGTGACATTGATACATCTCAACCGTGTAGACAGCTGATTGGATTAAACCAGGACGTTGGGCAAGGAGAAGGAGCGGGGCCTGCTGGGAACATAGATTGACTTTGGCCTGTGTTACAGACTTAGCGAGAGGAAGGATTTCTAGTCTAGAATCATCATACTGTGTTTCGTGTCCCAAATGGCAACCCTATTCCCTAAGAGCCCTGGTCAAATGTAGTGCCCTCTATAGTGGATAGGCTTCCATTTAGGACACACAACACGTCTCCCTACCCCGCTCCGCAGGCCCAACACTTCCCGTGTGTTTTACCAGCATGTGCTAGCTAGTCTACTCCTAGTGTTCTCCAGCCTGTGCTAGCTAGTCTACTCCTAGTCTGCTCCAGCGTGTGCTAGCTAGTCTACTCCTCTGTGTGCTATCTAATCTAACTGTAGTCTACTCCAGCGTGTGCTATCTAATCTAACTGTAGTCTACTCCAGGGTGTGCTATCTAATCTAACTGTAGTCTACTCCTCTGTGTGCTATCTAATCTAACTGTAGTCTACTCCTCTGTGTGCTATCTAATCTAACTCTAGTCTACTCCAGCGTGTGCTAGTCTGCTCCAGCGTGTGCTAGCTAGTCTACTCCTCTGTGTGCTATCTAATCTAACTGTAGTCTACTCCAGGGTGTGCTATCTAATCTAACTGTAGTCTACTCCTCTGTGTGCTATCTAATCTAACTGTAGTCTACTCCTCTGTGTGCTATCTAATCTAACTGTAGTCTACTCCAGCGTGTGCTAGTCTGCTCCAGCGTGTGCTAGCTAGTCTACTCCTCTGTGTGCTATCTAATCTAACTCTAGTCTACTCCAGGGTGTGCTATCTAATCTAACTGTAGTCTACTCCAGGGTGTGCTATCTAATCTAACTGTAGTCTACTCCTCTGTGTGCTATCTAATCTAACTGTAGTCTACTCCAGTGTGTGCTATCTAATCTAACTGTAGTCTACTCCAGCGTGTGCTATCTAATCTAACTGTAGTCTACTCCAGCGTGTGCTAGCTAGTCTACTCCTCTGTGTGCTATCTAATCTAACTGTAGTCTACTCCAGCGTGTGCTATCTAATCTAACTGTAGTCTACTCCAGGGTGTGCTATCTAATCTAACTCTAGTCTACTCCTCTGTGTGCTATCTAATCTAACTCTAGTCTACTCCAGCGTGTGCTATCTAATCTAACTGTAGTCTACTCCTCTGTGTGCTATCTAATCTAACTGTAGTCTACTCCTCTGTGTGCTATCTAATCTAACTGTAGTCTACTCCTCTGTGTGCTATCTAATCTAACTGTAGTCTACTCCAGGGTGTGCTATCTAATCTAACTGTAGTCTACTCCAGGGTGTGCTATCTAATCTAACTCTAGTCTACTCCTCTGTGTGCTATCTAATCTAACTCTAGTCTACTCCAGCGTGTGCTATCTAATCTAACTGTAGTCTACTCCTCTGTGTGCTATCTAATCTAACTGTAGTCTACTCCTCTGTGTGCTATCTAATCTAACTGTAGTCTACTCCTCTGTGTGCTATCTAATCTAACTGTAGTCTACTCCAGGGTGTGCTATCTAATCTAACTGTAGTCTACTCCAGCGTGTGCTAGTCTGCTCCAGCGTGTGCTAGTCTGCTCCAGCGTGTGCTAGCTAGTCTACTCCAGCGTGTGCTATCTAATCTAACTGTAGTCTACTCCTCTGTGTGCTATCTAATCTAACTGTAGTCTACTCCTCTGTGTGCTATCTAATCTAACTGTAGTCTACTCCAGGGTGTGCTATCTAATCTAACTGTAGTCTACTCCAGGGTGTGCTATCTAATCTAACTCTAGTCTACTCCTCTGTGTGCTATCTAATCTAACTCTAGTCTACTCCAGCGTGTGCTATCTAATCTAACTGTAGTCTACTCCAGGGTGTGCTATCTAATCTAACTGTAGTCTATTCCAGGGTGTGCTATCTAATCTAACTCTAGTCTACTCCAGCGTGTGCTATCTAATCTAACTGTAGTCTACTCCTCTGTGTGCTATCTAATCTAACTGTAGTCTACTCCAGTGTGTGCTATCTAATCTAACTGTAGTCTACTCCAGCGTGTGCTATCTAATCTAACTGTAGTCTACTCCTCTGTGTGCTATCTAATCTAACTGTAGTCTACTCCAGCGTGTGCTAGTCTGCTCCAGCGTGTGCTAGCTAGTCTACTCCAGTGTGTGCTATCTAATCTAACTGTAGTCTACTCCAGGGTGTGCTATCTAATCTAACTCTAGTCTACTCCAGCGTGTGCTATCTAATCTAACTGTAGTCTACTCCTCTGTGTGCTATCTAATCTAACTGTAGTCTACTCCAGGGTGTGCTATCTAATCTAACTGTAGTCTACTCCTCTGTGTGCTATCTAATCTAACTGTAGTCTACTCCAGCGTGTGCTATCTAATCTAACTGTAGTCTACTCCTCTGTGTGCTATCTAATCTAACTGTAGTCTACTCCAGCGTGTGCTATCTAATCTAACTGTAGTCTACTCCAGGGTGTGCTATCTAATCTAACTGTAGTCTACTCCTCTGTGTGCTATCTAATCTAACTGTAGTCTACTCCTCTGTGTGCTATCTAATCTAACTGTAGTCTACTCCTCTGTGTGCTATCTAATCTAACTGTAGTCTACTCCAGCGTGTGCTAGTCTGCTCCAGCGTGTGCTAGCTAGTCTACTCCTCTGTGTGCTATCTAATCTAACTGTAGTCTACTCCAGGGTGTGCTATCTAATCTAACTGTAGTCTACTCCTCTGTGTGCTATCTAATCTAACTGTAGTCTACTCCTCTGTGTGCTATCTAATCTAACTGTAGTCTACTCCAGCGTGTGCTAGTCTGCTCCAGCGTGTGCTAGCTAGTCTACTCCTCTGTGTGCTATCTAATCTAACTCTAGTCTACTCCAGGGTGTGCTATCTAATCTAACTGTAGTCTACTCCAGGGTGTGCTATCTAATCTAACTGTAGTCTACTCCTCTGTGTGCTATCTAATCTAACTGTAGTCTACTCCTCTGTGTGCTATCTAATCTAACTGTAGTCTACTCCTCTGTGTGCTATCTAATCTAACTGTAGTCTACTCCTCTGTGTGCTATCTAATCTAACTCTAGTCTGCTCCAGCGTGTGCTATCTAATCTAACTCTAGTCTACTCCAGCGTGTGCTATCTAATCTAACTGTAGTCTACTCCAGCGTGTGCTATCTAATCTAACTGTAGTCTACTCCAGCGTGTGCTAGCTAGTCTACTCCTCTGTGTGCTATCTAATCTAACTGTAGTCTACTCCTCTGTGTGCTATCTAATCTAACTCTAGTCTGCTCCAGCGTGTGCTATCTAATCTAACTCTAGTCTACTCCAGCGTGTGCTATCTAATCTAACTGTAGTCTACTCCAGTGTGTGCTATCTAATCTAACTGTAGTCTACTCCTCTGTGTGCTATCTAATCTAACTGTAGTCTACTCCTCTGTGTGCTATCTAATCTAACTCTAGTCTACTCCTCTGTGTGCTATCTAATCTAACTGTAGTCTACTCCAGGGTGTGCTATCTAATCTAACTGTAGTCTACTCCAGCGTGTGCTATCTAATCTAACTCTAGTCTACTCCAGCGTGTGCTATCTAATCTAACTGTAGTCTACTCCAGCGTGTGCTATCTAATCTAACTGTAGTCTACTCCTCTGTGTGCTATCTAATCTAACTGTAGTCTACTCCAGCGTGTGCTATCTAATCTAACTCTAGTCTACTCCTCTGTGTGCTATCTAATCTAACTGTAGTCTACTCCTCTGTGTGCTATCTAATCTAACTCTAGTCTGCTCCAGCGTGTGCTATCTAATCTAACTGTAGTCTACTCCTCTGTGTGCTATCTAATCTAACTCTAGTCTACTCCAGCGTGTGCTAGTCTGCTCCAGCGTGTGCTAGCTAGTCTACTCCTCTGTGTGCTATCTAATCTAACTGTAGTCTACTCCAGGGTGTGCTATCTAATCTAACTGTAGTCTACTCCTCTGTGTGCTATCTAATCTAACTGTAGTCTACTCCAGCGTGTGCTAGCTAGTCTACTCCTCTGTGTGCTATCTAATCTAACTCTAGTCTACTCCTCTGTGTGCTATCTAATCTAACTCTAGTCTACTCCAGCGTGTGCTAGTCTGCTCCAGCGTGTGCTAGTCTGCTCCAGCATGTGCAAGCTAGTCTAACTCTAGTCTATTCCAGGGTGTGCTAGCTAGTCTGCTCCAGCGTGTGCAAGCTAGTCTAACTCTAGTCTACTCCAGCGTGTGCTAGCTAATCTTTCTCTAGTCTACTCCAGCGTGTGCTAGTCTGCTCCAGCGTGTGCAAGCTAGTCTGCTCCAGCATGTGCAAGCTAGTCTAACTCTAGTCTATTCCAGGGTGTGCTAGCTAGTCTGCTCCAGGGTGTGCTAGCTTGTCTGCTCCAGCATGTGCAAGCTAGTCTAACTCTAGTCTATTCCAGGGTGTGCTCGCTAGTCTGCTCCAGCGTGTGCAAGCTAGTCTAACTCTAGTCGATTCCAGGGTGTGCTAGCTAGTCTGCTCCAGCGTGTGCAAGCTAGTCTAACTCTAGTCTATTCCAGGGTGTGCTAGCTAGTCTGCTCCAGCGTGTGCAAGCTAGTCTAACTCTAGTCTATTCCAGGGTGTGCTAGCTAGTCTACTCCAGCGTGTGCAAGCTAGTCTAACTCTAGTCTATTCCAGGGTGTGCTAGCTAGTCTGCTCCAGCGTGTGCAAGCTAGTCTAACTCTAGTCTATTCCAGGGTGTGCTAGCTAGTCTAACTCTAGTCTATTCCAGGGTGTGCTAGCTAGTCTAACTCTAGTCTGCTCCAGCGTGTGCAAGCTAGTCTAACTCTAGTCTATTCCAGGGTGTGCTAGCTAGTCTAACTCTAGTCTATTCCAGGGTGTGCTAGCTAGTCTAACTCTAGTCTGCTCCAGCGTGTGCTAGCTAGTCTGCTCCAGCATTCAGTACATTTGAGGTCAACACAGTCTGGACCTGAATCAAGGGAGGTACTATGGCTCCAATCAAAACATGTTGCCAACTGTTGTATGTCTTTAAATTCCCTGTCAGTTACAATGTTCCTGAGGCAAACAGTAGAAATATCTGTTGATCATGAACTAGTGACACTACCAGAAATAAATATGTAGCTACCTGTTAATATGATGGAAGATGGCGAAATTTCCCCATTACATTCAAATAAAGAAGACCAGTTTTGGAGGACATGTGGAGGATTGGAGGATATGTGTGTTACTGCCAAAAACACAGACAACAAAAAAGAAAGCTCTGGTACCTTTTGTTATGCTCTCTGAAAACCCCAGTTGGTTCATCACCCTGATATGAACATTTAAAAACATATTTACCATCTTATTAAAAAAAGGAAAACAATTACTTTCGTTCCACTCCTTGATAAAGACATATATGCTGCAGATTCTACTGTGAGGAGGCAGAGTCATTCGATCATTTATTTTGGTATTTTCCATATGTAGCTCGTTTTTGGTCACAGGTCCAACTTTTTCCTAGAACTAACGCTGCAGATAGCAATACTGGGTGATTTGAAAGTCACAGTCAATCAATCAATAATATAATCATTATTTTAGCAAAATGTTCATTTTGAATTTACAATCTGTAGAAGCTATGAGAATAGAAAGGTCCAGTACTTTTGTGAAGCATCACAGCACAGTTGAAAAATATATGTCAAATAGAAATCCAAAATGGATGGTGTTGAGAGATCGATGGGAGGGGTTGAATGGAGCTGCAGGGAGGGACTAATAACAAGATAAACAATGTAAAACATACGGGGTCTGTAAAATGTATATAGGGTCAGAAATGTTGTGAAATAGCACAGTTACAAATATAAATCAAACTGGATGGACATCAGAAATAGAGGAAGGACTAAAAACAAACAAAATATAACTATAGTAAAATAGACTGTGTCTGTAAAATGTGTATAAGATGTATAAATTGAAGGTAAAAGTCGAAGTGTTTCTTAGTTTACTCCAATTGAAGGATCGGCGGTAGGGTTTGGGGGGAATAATAATAAAGGTATATTCTTTAAAAAAGTATGTCTATCTATATAGGTATGTGTATATAGGTATGTGTATATAGGTATGTGTATATAGGTATGTCTATATAGATATGTGTACATAGGTATGTCTATATAGGTATGTCTACATAGGTATGTGTATATAGGTATGTGTATATAGGTATGTGTATATAGGTATGTCTATATAGGTATGTGTATATAGGTATGTGTATATAGGTATGTGTATATAGGTATGTGTATATAGGTATGTCTATATAGATATGTGTACATAGGTATGTCTATATAGGTATGTGTATATAGGTATGTGTATATAGGTATGTCTATGTAGGTATGTGTACATAGGTATGTCTATATAGGTATGTCTATATAGAAAAGCAAATCAAATCAAATGTTATTCAAATCAAATCAAAAAAAAATTGTCACATACACATGGTTAGCAGATGTTAATGCGAGTGTAGCGAAATGCTTGTGCTTCTAGTTCCGACAATGCAGTAATAACCAACAAGTAATCTAACTAACAATTCCAAAACTACTGTCTTATACACAGTGTCAGGGGATAAAGAATATGTACATAAGGATATATGAATGAGTGATGGTACAGAGCAGCATAGGCAGGATACAGTAGATGGTATCGAGTACAGTATATACATATGAGGTGAGTATGTAAACAAAGTGGCATAGTTAAAGTGGCTAGTGATACATGTATTACATAAGGATGCAGTCGATGATATAGAGTACAGTATATACGTATGCATATGAGATGAATAATGTAGGGTAAGTAACATTATATAAGGTAGCATTGTTTAAAGTGGCTAGTGATATATTTACATCATTTCCCATCAATTCCCATTATTAAAGTGGCTGGAGTTGAGTCAGTGTCAGTGTCAGTGTGTTGGCAGCAGCCACTCAATGTTAGTGGTGGCTGTTTAACAGTCTGATGGCCTTGAGATAGAAGCTGTTTTTCAGTCTCTCGGTCCCAGCTTTGATGCACCTGTACTGACCTCGCCTTCTGGATGATAGCGGGGTGAACAGGCAGTGGCTCGGGTGGTTGATGTCCTTGATGATCTTTACCGCTTCCTGTAACATCGGGTGGCGTAGGTGTCCTGGAGGGCAGGTAGTTTGCCCCCGGTGATGCGTTGTGCAGACCTCACTACCCTCTGGAGAGCCTTACGGTTGTGGGCGGAGCAGTTGCCGTACCAGGCGGTGATACAGCCCGACAGGATGCTCTCGATTGTGCATCTGTAGAAGTTTGTGCATCTGTAGAATTTCTTCAGCCTCCTGAGGTTGAAGAGGCGCTGCTGCGCCTTCTTCACGATGCTGTCTGTGTGAGTGGACCAATTCAGTTTGTCTGTGATGTGTATGCCGAGGAACTTAAAACGCGCTACCCTCTCCACTACTGTTCCATCGATGTGGATAGGGGGGTGTTCCCTCTGCTGTTTCCTGAAGTCCACAATCATCTCCTTAGTTTTGTTGACGTTGAGTGTGAGGTTATTTTCCTGACACCACACTCCGAGGGCCCTCACCTCCTCCCTGTAGGCCGTCTCGTCGTTGTTGGTAATCAAGCCTACCACTGTTGTGTCGTCCGCAAACTTGATGATTGAGTTGGAGTCGTGCTTGGCCACGCAGTCGTGGGTGAACAGGGAGTAGAGGAGAGGGCTCAGAACGCACCCTTGTGGGGCTCCAGTGTTGAGGATCAGCGGGGTGGAGATGTTGTTGCCTACCCTCACCACCTGGGGGCGGCCCGTCAGGAAGTCCAGTACCCAGTTGCACAGGGCGGGGTCGAGACCCAGGGTCTTGAGCTTGATGACGAGCTTGGAGGGTACTATGGTGTTGAATGCCAAGCTGTAGTCGATGAACAGCATTCTCACATAGGTATTCCTCTTGTCCAGATGGGTTAGGGCTGTGTGCAGTGTGGTTGAGATTGCATCGTCTCTGGACCTATTTGGGCGGTAAGCAAATTGGAGTGGGTCTAGGGTGTCAGGTAGGGTGGAGGTGATATGGTCCTTGACTAGTCTCTCAAAGCACTTCATGATGACGGAAGTGAGTGCTACGGGGCGGTAGTCGTTTAGCTCAGTTACCTTAGCTTTCTTGGGAACAGGAACAATGGTGGCCCTCTTGAAGCACGTGGGAACAGCAGACTGGTATAGGGATTGATTGAATATGTCCGTAAACACACCGGCCAGCTGGTCTGCGCATGCTCTGAGGGCGCGGCTGGGGATGCCGTCTGGGCCTGCAGCCTTGCGAGGGTTAACACGTTTAAATGTCTTACTCACCTCAGCTGCAGTGAAGGAGAGTCCGCATGTTTTCGTTGCAGGCCGTGTCAGTGGCACTGTATTGTCCTCAAAGCGGGCAAAAAAGTTATTTAGTCTGCCTGGGAGCAGGACATCCTGGTCCGTGACTGGGCTGGATTTCTTCTTGTCCGTGATTGACTGTAGACCCTGCCACATGCCTCTTGTGTCTGAGCCGTTGAATTGAGATTCTACTTTGTCTCTGTACTGACGCTTAGCTTGTTTGATAGCCTTGCGGAGGGAATAGCTGCACTGTTTGTATTCGGTCATGTTACCAGTCACCTTGCCCTGATTAAAAGCAGTGGTTCGTGCTTTCAGTTTCAAGCGAATGCTGCCATCAATCTACGGTTTCTGGTTAGGGAATGTTTTAATCGTTGCTATGGGAACAACATCTTCAACTCTAGTTGTAATGAACTCGCACACCGAATCAGCGTATTCGTCAATATTGTTATCTGACGCAACACGAAACATGTCCCAGTCCACGTGATGGAAGCAGTCTTGGAGTGTGGAGTCAGCTTGGTCGGACCAGCGTTGGACAGACCTCAGCGTGGGAGCCTCTTGTTTTAGTTTCTGTCTGTAGGCAGGGATCAATAAAATGGAGTCGTGGTCAGCTTTTCCAAAAGGAGGGCGGGGCAGGGCCTTATATGCGTCGCGGATGTTAGAGTAACAATGATCCAAGGTTTTTCCACCCCTGGTTGCGCAATCAATATGCTGATAAAATTTTGGGAGTCTTGTTTTCAGATTAACCTTGTTAAAATCCCCAGCAACAATGAATGCAGCCTCCGGATAAATGGATTCCAGTTTGCAAAGAGTCAAATAAAGTTCGTTCAGAGCCATCGATGTGTCTGCTTGGGGGGGGATATATATGGCTGTGATTATAATCGAAGAGAATTCTCTTGGTAGATAATGCGGTCTACATTTGTTTGTGAGGAATTCTAAATCAAGTGAACAGAAGGATTTGAGTTCCTGTATGTTTCTTTCATCACACCATGTCTCGTTAGTCATAAGGCATACGCCCCCGCCCCTCTTCTTACCAGAAAGATAGACATACATACATACATACATACATATAGGTATGTAAGGGAATACCCCCCTGATTTGGACAAAAACAAATGGCGGTATATTGGCATTGGACAAACCATATACACGATGGTCAATACCACCCAATTTGGCGTTGATTCATGCAAAGTATATTGCAAATGCCATATGGCAATTGCCAATTGTAACACTTCAAAATTCCAATAGGGGGCGTGTGCGTTCCACCGGGGCATTTCATATTGCAAATGGCACCCAAGTCAACATCCAAAAGCCAAATTTTGAAAAATGACATTTTTTAAAAAAAACTTAAAAACCCTTAAAAAAGTGCTTTCTGGACCTTTTTTCGAAATTCTTTCGAGTTTTTTGTCAATTACACATGGGTAAGTACTGTATGAGTATACTTTTGTCATCATATATATATATTTTTTAAGTACATGCGCATAAGGCATATGTTTTGTCCATTTGCAATATGATTTCATAGGAAGTCAAAAGTCAAAAGTCAAAAATGTCAAAATTTGGTAAAAAACTTCACACATCCTTAAAAAAGTGCTTTCTGGACCTTTTTTCAAAATTCTTTCGATTTTTGTGTCAATTACACATGTATAAGAACTTTATCAACATACTTTAGTCATACTTTATTATCATATATATATATATATATATTTTTACTTGTGCATAAGGCATATGTTTTCTCCATTTGGAATATGATTTCATAGGAAGTCAAAAGTCAAAAGTCAAAAATGTCAAAATTTGGTAAAAAACTTCATACATCCTTAAAAAAGTGCTTTCTTGACCTTTTTTCAAAATTCTTTCGATTTTTGTGTCAATAACACATGTATAAGAACTTTATCAACATACTTTAGTCATGCTTTATTATCATATTTTTTTTACTTGTGCATAAGGCATATGTTTTCTCCATTTGCAATATGATGTCATAGGAAGTCAAAAGTCTAAGTCAAAAGTAAATATTTTCCTCCGTGCAACTGATGATCTAAAATGTGCAACAAAATTTTTTGGATTTTTTTTGTTTATGTTTCCTTACTTTTTCAAAGTCACTGTGCATTTGCAATATGTTTTAATGGGCAGATACCATCACGAATTTGTCATGCTCAAAATTCAAACTTTACTTTGCTCAAACTATACCTTGGTCAACTTGTATTACATATTTCTTTTTGTTTTACTTGTGCATAAGGCATATGTTTTCTCCATTTGCAATATGATGTCATAGGAAGTCAAAAGTCAAAGTCAAAAGTAAACATTTTCCTCCGTGCACCTGGTGATCTGAAATGTGCACCTGGTGACCTGAAATGTGCACCTGGTGATCTAAAATATGCAACTGGTAACCCAAAAAAAAAATTTTGGGATGTTTTTTTGTTTATGTTTCCTTACTTTTTCAAAGTCACTGTACATTTGCAATATGTTTTAATGGGCAGGTACCATCACGAATTTGTCATGCTCAAAATTCAAACTTTACTTTGCTCAAACTATACCTTGGTCAACTTGTATTACATATTTCTTTTTGTTTTACTTGTGCATAAGGCATATGTTTTCTCCATTTGCAATATGATGTCATAGGAAGTCAAAAGTCAAAGTCAAAAGTAAATATTTTCCTCCGTGCACCTGGTGATCTGAAATGTGCACCTGGTGACCTGAAATGTGCACCTGGTGATCTAAAATATGCAACTGGTAACCCAAAAAAAAATTTTTGGGATGTTTTTTTGTTTATGTTTCCTTACTTTTTCAAAGTCACTGTGCATTTGCAATATGTTTTAATGGGCAGGTACCATCACGAATTTGTCATGCTCAAAATTCAAGCTTGTGATCTAAAATATGCAGCTGGTTACCCAACATTTTTTGGGATGTTTTTTTGTTTATGTTTCCTTACTTTTTCAAAGTCTCTGTGCATTTGCAATATGTTTTAATGGGCAGGTACCATCACGAATTTGTTTATCGAATTTGTTTATGTTTCCTTACTTTTTCAAAGTCACTGTGCATTTGCAATATGTTTCAATGGGCAGGTACCATCACGAATTTGTCATGCTCAAAATTTTTTAGATGTATTTTTTTTTGTTTCTTACTTTTTCAAAGTCACTGTGCATTTGGAATATGTTTTAATGGACAGGTACCATCACGAATTTGTTTATCGAATTTGTTTATGTTTCCTTACTTTTTCAAAGTCACTGTGCATTTGCAATATGTTTCAATGGGCAGGTACCATCACGAATTTGTCATGCTCAAAATTTTTTAGATGTATTTTTTTTTGTTTCCTTACTTTTTCAAAGTCACTGTGCATTTGGAATATGTTTTAATGGGCAGGTACCATCACGAATTTGTTTATCGAATTTGTTTATGTTTCCTTACTTTTTCAAAGTCACTGTGCATTTGCAATATGTTTCAATGGGCAGGTACCATCACGAATTTGTCATGCTCAAAATTTTTTAGATGTATTTTTTTTTGTTTCCTTACTTTTTCAAAGTCACTGTGCATTTGGAATATGTTTTAATGGGCAGGTACCATCACGAATTTGTTTATCGAATTTGTTTATGTTTCCTTACTTTTTCAAAGTCACTGTGCATTTGCAATATGTTTCAATGGGCAGGTACCATCACGAATTTGTTTATCGAATTTGTTTATGTTTCCTTACTTTTTCAAAGTCACTGTGCATTTGCAATATGTTTCAATGGGCAGGTACCATCACGAATTTGTCATGCTCAAAATTTTTTAGATGTATTTTTTTTTGTTTCTTACTTTTTCAAAGTCACTGTGCATTTGGAATATGTTTTAATGGACAGGTACCATCACAAATTTGTTTATCGAATTTGTTTATGTTTCCTTACTTTTTCAAAGTCACTGTGCATTTGCAATATGTTTCAATGGGCAGGTACCATCACGAATTTGTCATGCTCAAAATTTTTTAGATGTATTTTTTTTTGTTTCCTTACTTTTTCAAAGTCACTGTGCATTTGGAATATGTTTTAATGGGCAGGTACCATCACGAATTTGTTTATCGAATTTGTTTATGTTTCCTTACTTTTTCAAAGTCACTGTGCATTTGCAATATGTTTCAATGGGCAGGTACCATCACGAATTTGTCATGCTCAAAAAATTTTAGATGTATTTTTTTTTGTTTCTTACTTTTTCAAAGTCACTGTGCATTTGGAATATGTTTTAATGGGCAGGTACCATCACGAATTTGTTTATCGAATTTGTTTATGTTTCCTTACTTTTTCAAAGTCACTGTGCATTTGCAATATGTTTCAATGGGCAGGTACCATCACGAATTTGTCATGCTCAAAAAATTTTAGATGTATTTTTTTTTGTTTCTTACTTTTTCAAAGTCACTGTGCATTTGGAATATGTTTTAATGGGCAGGTACCATCACGAATTTGTTTATCGAATTTGTTTATGTTTCCTTACTTTTTCAAAGTCACTGTGCATTTGCAATATGTTTCAATGGGCAGGTACCATCACGAATTTGTCATGCTCAAAATTTTTTAGATGTATTTTTTTTTGTTTCCTTACTTTTTCAAAGTCACTGTGCATTTGGAATATGTTTTAATGGGCAGGTACCATCACGAATTTGTTTATCGAATTTGTTTATGTTTCCTTACTTTTTCAAAGTCACTGTGCATTTGCAATATGTTTCAATGGGCAGGTACCATCACGAATTTGTCATGCTCAAAAAATTTTAGATGTATTTTTTTTTGTTTCTTACTTTTTCAAAGTCACTGTGCATTTGGAATATGTTTTAATGGGCAGGTACCATCACGAATTTGTTTATCGAATTTGTTTATGTTTACTTACTTTTTCAAAGTCACTGTGCATTTGCAATATGTTTCAATGGGCAGGTACCATCACGAATTTGTCATGCTCAAAATTTTTTAGATGTATTTTTTTTTGTTTCCTTACTTTTTCAAAGTCACTGTGCATTTGGAATATGTTTTAATGGGCAGGTACCATCACGAATTTGTTTATCGAATTTGTTTATGTTTCCTTACTTTTTCAAAGTCACTGTGCATTTGCAATATGTTTCAATGGGCAGGTACCATCACGAATTTGTTTATCGAATTTGTTTATGTTTCCTTACTTTTTCAAAGTCACTGTGCATTTGCAATATGTTTCAATGGGCAGGTACCATCACGAATTTGTCATGCTCAAAAAATTTTAGATGTATTTTTTTTTGTTTCTTACTTTTTCAAAGTCACTGTGCATTTGGAATATGTTTTAATGGGCAGGTACCATCACGAATTTGTTTATCGAATTTGTTTATGTTTCCTTACTTTTTCAAAGTCACTGTGCATTTGCAATATGTTTCAATGGGCAGGTACCATCACGAATTTGTCATGCTCAACATTTTTTAGATGTATTTTTTTTTGTTTCCTTACTTTTTCAAAGTCACTGTGCATTTGGAATATGTTTTAATGGGCAGGTACCATCACGAATTTGTTTATCGAATTTGTTTATGTTTCCTTACTTTTTCAAAGTCACTGTGCATTTGCAATATGTTTCAATGGGCAGGTACCATCACGAATCTGTTTATCGAATTTGTTTATGTTTCCTTACTTTTTCAAAGTCACTGTGCATTTGCAATATGTTTCAATGGGCAGGTACCATCACGAATTTGTCATGCTCAAAATTTTTTAGATGTATTTTTTTTTGTTTCTTACTTTTTCAAAGTCACTGTGCATTTGGAATATGTTTTAATGGGCAGGTACCATCACGAATTTGTTTATCGAATTTGTTTATGTTTCCTTACTTTTTCAAAGTCACTGTGCATTTGCAATATGTTTCAATGGGCAGGTACCATCACGAATTTGTCATGCTCAAAAAATTTTAGATGTATTTTTTTTTGTTTCTTACTTTTTCAAAGTCACTGTGCATTTGGAATATGTTTTAATGGGCAGGTACCATCACGAATTTGTTTATCGAATTTGTTTATGTTTCCTTACTTTTTCAAAGTCACTGTGCATTTGCAATATGTTTCAATGGGCAGGTACCATCACGAATTTGTCATGCTCAAAATTTTTTAGATGTATTTTTTTTTGTTTCCTTACTTTTTCAAAGTCACTGTGCATTTGGAATATGTTTTAATGGGCAGGTACCATCACGAATTTGTTTATCGAATTTGTTTATGTTTCCTTACTTTTTCAAAGTCACTGTGCATTTGCAATATGTTTCAATGGGCAGGTACCATCACGAATTTGTCATGCTCAAAATTTTTTAGATGTATTTTTTTTTGTTTCCTTACTTTTTCAAAGTCACTGTGCATTTGGAATATGTTTTAATGGGCAGGTACCATCACGAATTTGTTTATCGAATTTGTTTATGTTTCCTTACTTTTTCAAAGTCACTGTGCATTTGCAATATGTTTCAATGGGCAGGTACCATCACGAATTTGTTTATCGAATTTGTTTATGTTTCCTTACTTTTTCAAAGTCACTGTGCATTTGCAATATGTTTCAATGGGCAGGTACCATCACGAATTTGTCATGCTCAACATTTTTTAGATGTATTTTTTTTTGTTTCTTACTTTTTCAAAGTCACTGTGCATTTGGAATATGTTTTAATGGGCAGGTACCATCACGAATTTGTTTATCGAATTTGTTTATGTTTCCTTACTTTTTCAAAGTCACTGTGCATTTGCAATATGTTTCAATGGGCAGGTACCATCACGAATTTGTCATGCTCAAAAAATTTTAGATGTATTTTTTTTTGTTTCTTACTTTTTCAAAGTCACTGTGCATTTGGAATATGTTTTAATGGGCAGGTACCATCACAAATTTGTTTATCGAATTTGTTTATGTTTCCTTACTTTTTCAAAGTCACTGTGCATTTGCAATATGTTTCAATGGGCAGGTACCATCACGAATTTGTTTATCGAATTTGTTTATGTTTCCTTACTTTTTCAAAGTCACTGTGCATTTGCAATATGTTTCAATGGGCAGGTACCATCACGAATTTGTCATGCTCAAAATTTTTTAGATGTATTTTTTTTTGTTTCTTACTTTTTCAAAGTCACTGTGCATTTGGAATATGTTTTAATGGGCAGGTACCATCACGAATTTGTTTATCGAATTTGTTTATGTTTCCTTACTTTTTCAAAGTCACTGTGCATTTGCAATATGTTTCAATGGGCAGGTACCATCACGAATTTGTCATGCTCAAAAAATTTTAGATGTATTTTTTTTTGTTTCTTACTTTTTCAAAGTCACTGTGCATTTGGAATATGTTTTAATGGGCAGGTACCATCACGAATTTGTTTATCGAATTTGTTTATGTTTCCTTACTTTTTCAAAGTCACTGTGCATTTGCAATATGTTTCAATGGGCAGGTACCATCACGAATTTGTCATGCTCAAAATTTTTTAGATGTATTTTTTTTTGTTTCCTTACTTTTTCAAAGTCACTGTGCATTTGGAATATGTTTTAATGGGCAGGTACCATCACGAATTTGTTTATCGAATTTGTTTATGTTTCCTTACTTTTTCAAAGTCACTGTGCATTTGCAATATGTTTCAATGGGCAGGTACCATCACGAATTTGTTTATCGAATTTGTTTATGTTTCCTTACTTTTTCAAAGTCACTGTGCATTTGCAATATGTTTCAATGGGCAGGTACCATCACGAATTTGTCATGCTCAAAAAATTTTAGATGTATTTTTTTTTGTTTCTTACTTTTTCAAAGTCACTGTGCATTTGGAATATGTTTTAATGGGCAGGTACCATCACGAATTTGTTTATCGAATTTGTTTATGTTTCCTTACTTTTTCAAAGTCACTGTGCATTTGCAATATGTTTCAATGGGCAGGTACCATCACGAATTTGTCATGCTCAAAATTTTTTAGATGTATTTTTTTTTGTTTCCTTACTTTTTCAAAGTCACTGTGCATTTGGAATATGTTTTAATGGGCAGGTACCATCACGAATTTGTTTATCGAATTTGTTTATGTTTCCTTACTTTTTCAAAGTCACTGTGCATTTGCAATATGTTTCAATGGGCAGGTACCATCACGAATTTGTCATGCTCAAAAAATTTTAGATGTATTTTTTTTTGTTTCTTACTTTTTCAAAGTCACTGTGCATTTGGAATATGTTTTAATGGGCAGGTACCATCACAAATTTGTTTATCGAATTTGTTTATGTTTCCTTACTTTTTCAAAGTCACTGTGCATTTGCAATATGTTTCAATGGGCAGGTACCATCACGAATTTGTTTATCGAATTTGTTTATGTTTCCTTACTTTTTCAAAGTCACTGTGCATTTGCAATATGTTTCAATGGGCAGGTACCATCACGAATTTGTCATGCTCAAAATTTTTTAGATGTATTTTTTTTTGTTTCTTACTTTTTCAAAGTCACTGTGCATTTGGAATATGTTTTAATGGGCAGGTACCATCACGAATTTGTTTATCGAATTTGTTTATGTTTCCTTACTTTTTCAAAGTCACTGTGCATTTGCAATATGTTTCAATGGGCAGGTACCATCACGAATTTGTCATGCTCAAAAAATTTTAGATGTATTTTTTTTTGTTTCTTACTTTTTCAAAGTCACTGTGCATTTGGAATATGTTTTAATGGGCAGGTACCATCACGAATTTGTTTATCGAATTTGTTTATGTTTCCTTACTTTTTCAAAGTCACTGTGCATTTGCAATATGTTTCAATGGGCAGGTACCATCACGAATTTGTCATGCTCAAAATTTTTTAGATGTATTTTTTTTTGTTTCCTTACTTTTTCAAAGTCACTGTGCATTTGGAATATGTTTTAATGGGCAGGTACCATCACGAATTTGTTTATCGAATTTGTTTATGTTTCCTTACTTTTTCAAAGTCACTGTGCATTTGCAATATGTTTCAATGGGCAGGTACCATCACGAATTTGTTTATCGAATTTGTTTATGTTTCCTTACTTTTTCAAAGTCACTGTGCATTTGCAATATGTTTCAATGGGCAGGTACCATCACGAATTTGTCATGCTCAAAATTTTTTAGATGTATTTTTTTTTGTTTCTTACTTTTTCAAAGTCACTGTGCATTTGGAATATGTTTTAATGGGCAGGTACCATCACGAATTTGTTTATCGAATTTGTTTATGTTTCCTTACTTTTTCAAAGTCACTGTGCATTTGCAATATGTTTCAATGGGCAGGTACCATCACGAATTTGTTTATCGAATTTGTTTATGTTTCCTTACTTTTTCAAAGTCACTGTGCATTTGCAATATGTTTCAATGGGCAGGTACCATCACGAATTTGTTTATCGAATTTGTTTATGTTTCCTTACTTTTTCAAAGTCACTGTGCATTTGCAATATGTTTCAATGGGCAGGTACCATCACGAATTTGTCATGCTCAAAAAATTTTAGATGTATTTTTTTTTGTTTCCTTACTTTTTCAAAGTCACTGTGCGTTTGGAATATGTTTCAATGGGCAGGTACCATCACGAATTTGTCATGCTCAAAAAATTTTAGATGTATTTTTTTTTGTTTCTTACTTTTTCAAAGTCACTGTGCATTTGCAATATGTTTTAATGGGCAGGTACCATCACGAATTTGTCATGCTATAAAAATCCTGCAGGAATGTGAAATTGACTGGCCCGATGAACTCGGGATGGCTTTGCAGTGATTCTGGGTCATCTCAATCGCTCGTTTGGGTTGATTTCAGAATGTCGCTTTTGGTGATGTTTTTTCACTATAGAATCATATTGCAAATGTACAAGAGTCAAGTGGACAAGAGTCCATCAGTCAATTAGATATCATTCTGACCACCAAACTGATACAAACTGACACCAAACCCACTTTTTCCAACTCGTTTAGTAGCCAACTATTACATACTTCAGAGCTGGCCCAAAATTCACAACGCCTTCGGTACAAACCATAAAAAAACCATAAAACACGTAGTTACGTTCTAGCTGCGGGTCCATTTCTTATGTTATGTGTTGGCCTAGCTGAGGCGACCCCGAATCCCAAGTTTCGGCTCGATAGGTCATTTGGTGTCCGAGAAAAACCCTAATTGGTGCTGAAAATCCACTATTTTCCATGACTTGCTACGGGGTCCTTGAATGAGATATCGGACAGAAACGTTGGGGTCTGTCTATATGGGCCGAGACGTTCGCAATGCACCTAGTCTTGCGACTCTGGGACATTTCTAAATGTCGTCATTTTCGTGATGCAAAAATGAATTGAAGTTATTTCAAATGTACGAGGCTGTTTCTCGGTCCGAGAACCTTCTAGAGCCACGTAACTCACCACGCACCATCTACGGGAGGTCTAGAACAGGTTTCTAAAGTTTCGGAACTCTAGGTCCGACGGTTCTTTTTTAGCTCCAACAAAGCTAACTATTGGAGCCACTGTCTGTCTCTACGCACCCCAATACGTCCCTCCATCCAAGTTGTGTTTTAGTGCAATTTTTTTTTCCTTTGATTTTTTTTGGGAAAAATGACTGATTTACAGTTCATGGGGGTTGCCTAATCACACATATGAAGTTTTGGAAAGATCAGACTTTTTTAACCCTTCGAAACAGCCCCTGAGACACCAATTATGGCACTTCCGGTTGGCACAGGAAGTTATAAATCAACACATATCCTCATTGGGGTATGATGTTACAGAATCCTGAGTTTTAAGTCCTTACGTTAAGAATTGACTGATCTACACAGGGTTGAATGCACTATGTCTATCAAACTGCATGCAATGTATGGGTAAACACTTTTAGGGTGATTTGAACCACTTCCGGTTGGTCCAGGAAGCTTAGAATCAACACAGGTAGACCTCATAGTGGCCTGATGGACTGGTACCGAAGACAGGTTCATACGGCATTCATAACCCACATAGGCCTCAGGTTGAAATTAGGGGTGCAGGCAATGTATTCCTATGGGGAGAGATGACACTGTAATCTGTGAGATCAAAAAACACTGTTTTACTGTGAAGGGTTAATGCCACACGGTCAAGGTTAGGCTTGTTCAGATCGGGAGGACCTTAGGAACATTCATGTGGTGGAATTTTTCTTCTCACTCTAACGGTTCTCTCACTGTCACCCAAAAGCAAATGACATTGTGGTGCAGGCTTCATATTGGGCCTACTATTGTAATGGTCGCTGCGCCTAGACCGAGCGAGCTACGGTCAAGCGGGATAGCTCGTTGAACTCAGAACAGTCTGGAGACTATGGTGATGCCATTTTTTGTGTTGATTTCAGAATGCCATTTTGGTGATGGTCCCTCTCCGTTTAAACATATTGCAAATGTACAAAAGTCAACTAGCAAGTCAGTGTCCATCAGTCAATTAGATGTCATTATGACACCAAATGGATATCAATTGACACCAAACCCACTTTTTCCTACTCATTTAGTAGCCAACTATCACATATGTCAGAGCAGGCCCATAATTCACAGCGCCTCTAGTTGAAAACATAATAAAAAGGTAAAACACATAGTTACGTTCTAGCTGCGGGTCCAGTTCGGACATTATGTGAAGTCCTATGTGAGGCGACCCCGAATCCCGAGTTTCGGCTCGATAGGTCATTTGGTGTCCGAGAAAAACCCTAATTGGTGCTGAAAATCCACTATTTTCCATGACTTGCTACGGGGTCCTTGAACGAGCTATCGGACAGAAACTTTGGGGTCCGTCTCTATGGGCCGAGCCGGTTTCAACGCACCTAGCCTTGCGTCTCTGAGACTTTTCTAAACGTCGTCATTTTCGTGATGCAAAAATGAATTGAAGTTATTGCGAATGTACGAGGCTGTTTCTCGGTCCGAGAACCATCTAGAGCCACGTAACTCGCCACGCACCATGGCCCGGAGGTCTAGAACAGGTTTCTAAAGTTTCGGAACTCTAGGTCCGACCGTTCTTTTTTAGCTCGAACAAAGCTAACTATTGCGGCCACTGTCTGTCTCTACGAACCCCAATACGTCCCTCCATCCAAGTTGTGTTTTAGTGCAATTTTTTTTTCCTTTGATTTTTTTTGGGAAAAATGACTGATTTACAGTTCATGGGGGTTGCCTAATCACATATATGAAGTTTTGGACAGATCTGAATTTTTTAACCCTTCGAAACAGCCCCTGAGACACCAATTATGGCACTTCCGGTTGGCACAGGAAGCTATAAGTCACCACATATCCTCACTGGGGTATGCTGTTACAGAATCCTGAGTTTTAAGTCCTTACGTTAAGAATTGACTGATCTACACAGGGTTGAATGCACTATGTCTATCAAACTGCATGCAGTGTATGGGTAAACACTTTTAGGGGCATTTGAACCACTTCCGGTTGGTCCAGGAAGCTTAGAATCGACACAGGTAGACCTCATAGTGGCCTGATGGACTGGTACCGAAGACAGGTTCATACGGCATTCATAACCCACATAGGCCTCAGGTTGAAATTAGGGGTGCAGGCAATGTATTCCTATGGGGAGAGATGAAACTGTAATCTGTGAGATCAAAAAAACCTGTTTTACTGTGAAGGGTTAATGCCACACGGTCAAGGTTAGGCTTGTTGAGATCGGGAGGACCTTAGGAACATTCATGTGGTGGAATTTTTCTTCTCACCCTAACGGTTCTCTCACTGTCACTCAAAAGCAAATGACATTGTGGGGCAGGCTTCATTTTGGGCCTACTATTCTAATGGTCGGTTATTGTGTTATTTCAGAAAATCATAGAAAATCACAGAAATGTCGCAGAGCTCCGCAGCACACTTTAAAAAGATTCGTATGAACACCCTGCAACTGGATCTGTAACCGTTGAAAAAAAAAAACGCCTATTTGTGACCATCACCAATTTGTCATTGTTCCGTTTCTCTTAAATGACGATAGATAAATGGCTGGTTCTTTTTTTATTGACACCGGAGGCTCCTTGGCTTTGACCCGAAGTGGAAAAATAATTTCTCTACTTCCATTTTAAGCCTTTAATCCCAGAAAAATGGCCGTAGCTCAAAAACCGTCGAGGCCTAGACGCCATCCCGTTCGGGGCCAACTGCCCCTTGAGCCAAACCTACGCTCGCCAAGTTTCGGCTTCGAAATATTTTCAGTTTTTGAGATAAGGCCCCGTCGCGATTCGTGATGTTTTGCCAAATTGCCATATGATTCCGTATGCCATCTGGTGGGAGTGTCCGGGACGGCGGAAAAACGGTCCGAAACTTGTTTTTTTTTTTAAACGGGAACCGAAAGTCCGACAAAGTTCATTCGACGACTTCCCGGTAGGTCCGGCCCTACCGCACGGCCCGACGCCGACCGCGAATTTTACAAACGATTTCGGACGTCGGGTAAGGGACCGTACATTTGCAATATGGACTTTCTCACTGATCATACACGAAATGCCGAAATGTTCCCTTAAGGTATGTGTATATAGGTATGTCAACATAGGTATGTGTATATAGGTATGTATATATAGGTATGTCTATATAGGTATGTCTATATAGGTATGTGTATGTCTATGTAGGTATGTGTATATAGGTATGTTTATATCTATATAGGTATGTGTGTATAGGTATGTCTATGTAGGTATGTCTATGTGTATATAGGTATGTCTATATAGGTATGTGTATATAGGTATGTGTATATCTATATAGGTATGTGTGTATAGGTATGTCTATATAGGTCTGTGTATATAGGTATGTGTATATAGGTATGTCTATATAGGTATGTCTACATAGGTATGTATATCTAGGTATGTCTATACAGGTATGTGTGTATAGGTATGTCTATATATGTATGTGTATGTCTATATAGGTACGTCTATATAGGTATGTATATATAGGTATGTCTATATAGGTATGTATATATAGGTATGTCTATATAGGTATGTGTATGTCTATATAGGTATGTATATATAGGTATGTCTATATAGGTATGTGTATGTCTATATAGGTATGTCTATATAAGTATGTATATATATATATATATATATATATGTCTATATACGTATGTGTATAAAGGTATGTGTATATAGGTATGTATATGTCTCTATAGGTATGTGCATATAGGTATGTGTATGTATATATGTGCATATGTATGCATGCGTCTATGTATATGAATATATATATTTACCAAAAAATATATGCGGGATTGGAAATGATGCAGATAATTACATTGATAGAACCAATATTCTTTCCATAATATTAAGCAGATCCTTCCCTTAATTTAATAAATAATAATTCAATACAGATATGCTGTCCATTATCCCTCTTTGCTGACACTATTTTCCAGCTAACTGGTAAAGATAATGACTCCTGAAAACACTGCCCCACGGAGCCTACCCCCATGTTACCTGCTCACACTATAACCTATATTTCAGTGGCATAGACGTTTGACAACCAAAGTCAAAATGTGATTTTGACTTGGTAGAACGACTCTGGGTTTATTTAATTGTATGAATGCATAAAAATGCAGATAGTGTAACCTGTATAATTGAATATCCACAGCATCCTCCCAGCAGGGAACCGGTTCACAGACCCAACGCCTTCATTTGATTCTGTCCTGTTCCGGCCATGGCCCAGCCCAGTATGGAATGTCTGCCTTATTGCTCTTCTGACAGAGATTGATGTTTCACAGGACCATCTGTACAACTCTCTCCCAGAGCCAATGACAGAGAAGAGAAGACAATCAAAGAACTGACCACATGTGTACTCTTTGTTGCTTAATAAAGATGTGATATTTTATTTGGGGGGGTGGGGGGGGGGGGGGGTTTATAGCATGTCATTGTACTCTTGTTTATATGTGTTTAGTAATTGTTTCTCAGACAGTTTGTTGTGGAGAGCTTTGTTTACACAAGGGATCCAAAACCACAACTTTATTTTAATTAAATTAATTTCAATGTATATTTATTTGGAGAGTAAAGACAATAACTTAACATTTGGCTCCATACGGCTGCCTTTTGAATTTGTTTAGCTGGAATTGGATGTTTTTATCCTGTATGTTTGACTCTGTGAATTCACTTCATGTAAATCTCTCTGGATTAGAGCAAATGATAAATGTGAATGTTTTACATATAGATCTCAAATTAATGTATTGAAATATGTATTTATTTTTTAAATGTTTCAAATATTGATGTCACAAATGTATAATTCATACAGTTCTTTATAAAATGTTTAGTTATGTGTTACATTGACTGTGTCAAACCTAGCAGTACTATTTATTTCTCTGAGTGTGAGAAAGATATATCTCCTTTAGCCAAAAAAAAATGGATTATTTGTCTCTCTGAAATAAAACCATCTAGTGTAGACTATTTGTCTCTGAAATAAAACCATCTAGTGTAGACCATTTGTCTCTGAAATAAAACCATCTACTGTAGACTATTTGTCTCTGAAATAAAACCATCTAGTGTAGACTATTTGTCTCTCTGAAATAAAACCATCTAGTGTAGACTATTTGTCTCTCTGAAATAAAACCATCTAGTGTAGACTATTTGTCTCTGAAATAAAACCATCTACTGTAGACTATTTGTCTCTGAAATAAAACCATCTAGTGTAGACTATTTGTCTCTCTGAAATAAAACCATCTAGGGTAGACTATTTGTCTCTGAAATAAAACCATCTAGTGTAGACTATTTGTCTCTGAAATAAAACCATCTAGTGTAGACTATTTGTCTCTGAAATAAAACCATCTAGTGTAGACTATTTGTCTCTGAAATAAAACCATCTAGTGTAGACTATTTGTCTCTGAAATAAAACCATCTAGTGTAGAGTATTTGTCTCTGAAATAAAACCATCTAGTGTAGAGTATTTGTCTCTGAAATAAAACCATCTACTGTAGACTATTTGTCTCTGAAATAAAACCATCTAGTGTAGACTATTTGTCTCTGAAATAAAACCATCTAGTGTAGACTATTTGTCTCTGAAAGAAAACCATCTAGTGTAGACTATTTGTCTCTCTGAAATAAAACCATCTAGTGTAGACTATTTGTCTCTGAAATAAAACCATCTAGTGATAGATTTTAAACAAATACATGTCTGTCATTGAACAACCCCATGCCATGATAAGATAGTGAAAAATCACACCAATGTCTTTCACAATTTATTGAAACAATAAAAGTTCATTTGTGTTGAAGTGTTCAGAGTGAAACTTTGTGCTACAGTTTTGATGACAAGGCAAATCCCGTCTCGACCACTCCCATTGGTTATATCTGACACACGGCTCCTCACAAACGGCTCCTCACGGCTATTTATAAACGTTTGTTTCTACTGGGTTCAGATCCCGTCTCACTGCTATTGAAGGTGTGTTTCTACTGGGTTCAGATCCTGTCTAAGTCCTATTGAAGGTGTGTTTCTACTGGGTTCAGATCCTGTCTAAGTCCTATTGAAGGTGTGTTTCTACTGGGTTCAGATCCTGTCTAAGTGCTATTGAAGGTGTGTTTCTACTGGGTTCAGATCCTGTCTAAGTCCTATTGAAGGTGTGTTTCTACTGGGTTCAGATCCTGTCTAAGTCCTATTGAAGGTGTGTTTCTACTGGGTTCAGATCCTGTCTAAGTCCTATTGAAGGTGTGTTTCTACTGGGTTCAGATCCTGTCTAAGTGCTATTGAAGGTGTGTTTCTACTGGGTTCAGATCCTGTCTAAGTGCTTTTGAAGGTGTGTTTCTACTGGGTTCAGATCCTGTCTCACTGCTATTGAAGGTGTGTTTCTACTGGGTTCAGATCCTGTCTAAGTCCTATTGAAGGTGTGTTTCTACTGGGTTCAGATCCTGTCTAAGTCCTATTGAAGGTGTGTTTCTACTGGGTTCAGATCCTGTCTCACTGCTATTGAAGGTGTGTTTCTACTGGGTTCAGATCCTGTCTCACTGCTATTGAGTCTTCTTATTCTACCTAGCTCCACCACTCCATCAAAATAACACATTGAAACATACTAGCCTACATACTGGGCACAGACATCAATTCAACAATTCCATGTTGGTGCAACATAATTTAATTTAAATTACGTGGAAACAACGTTGATTCAAACAGTGTTTGCTCAGCGTGTAAATATTCAGGTGTTGATCTGAGGGCCTAGGATGCCTACCTGTATTGGTGTGTTGATCCCAAGTCCTACCTGTATTGGTGTGTTGATCCCAAGTCCTACCTGTATTGGTGGGTTGATCCCAAGTCCTACCTGTATTGGATGCTTACCTGTATTGGTGTGTTGATCCCAAGTCCTACCTGTATTGGTGTGTTGATCCCAAGTCCTACCTGTATTGATGTGTTGATCCCAAGTCCTACCTGTATTGGTGTGTTGATCCCAAGTCCTATCTGTATTGGATGCTTACCTGTATTGGTGTGTTGATCCCAAGTCCTACCTGTATTGGATGCTTACCTGTATTGGTGTGTTGATCCCAAGTCCTACCTGTATTGGTGTGTTGACCCCAAGTTCTACTTGTATTGGATGCTTGGATGCTTACCTGTATTGGTGTGTTGATCCCAAGTCCTACTTGTATTGGTGTGTTGATCCCAAGTCCTACCTGTATTGGTGTGTTGATCCCAAGTCCTACCTGTATTGGTGTGCTGATCCCAAGTCCTACTTGTATTGGTGTGTTGATCCCAAGTCCTACCTGTATTGGTGGGTTGATCCCAAGTCCTACCTATATTGGTGTGTTGATCCTAAGTCCTACTTGTATTGGTGTGTTGATCCCAAGTCCTACTTGTATTGGTGGGTTGATCCCAAGTCCTACCTGTATTGGTGTGTTGATCCTAAGTGCTACTTGTATTGGTTTGTTGATCCCAAGTCCTACTTGTATTGGTGGGTTGATCCCAAGTCCTACCTGTATTGGTGTGTTGATCCTAAGTCCTACTTGTATTGGTGTGTTGACCCCAAGTCCTACCTGTATTGGATGCTTACCTGTATTGATGTGTTGATCCCAAGTCCTACCTGTATTGGATGCTTATCTGTATTGGTGTGTTGATCCCAAGTCCTACCTGTATTGGATGCAACACTCCTTAAGGAGTTCCAAACTGCCTCTGGAAGCAACATCAGCACAAGAACTGTTCACGGGAGCTTTATGAAATGGGTTTCCATTTCCGAGCAGCCTCACACAAGAATAAGATCACCATGCACAATACCAAGCTCCGGTTGGACTGATGTAAAGCTTACCACCATTGGACTCTGGAGCAGTCGAAACGTGTTCTCTGGAGTGATGAATCTGGCAGTCCGACGGACAAATCTGTGTTTGGCGGATGCCAGGAGAACGATACCCTTCCCAATGCATAGTGCCAACTGTAAAGTTTGGTGGAGGAGGAATAATTGTCTGGGGCTGTACTTCATGGTTCAGGCTAGGACCCTTAGTTCCAGTGAAGGGAAATCTTAACACTACAGCATACAATGACATTCTAGATGAATCTGTGCTTCCAACTTTGTGACAACAGTTTGGGGAAGGCCCTTTCCGGTTTCAGCATGACATTGCCCCCGTGCACAATGCGAGGTCCATACAGAAATGGTTTGTCGATATCGGTGTGGAAGAACTATAATGCATTGTGGAGATCCTGAGGGAAATCTACGAGTACCAACAGCTATGGAGGAACAACATACCCCCTCATGGAAAGATCCGACCACCTCACAAAATAACTTTAACCCGACAAAAAAAGAAAAGCAGATTCATCTACAGACACGGGTGATTTACTCACCATCGAGGTAGAGACTAATGCTCTGGCTGGAATCCATGCAACACTGGAACAGTTGTGTGAGGAGGTAGCAGGACTGAGGGGGAGTTTGGAGTTTAGCCAGAGTGAAATTCTCACGCTCCAAGGAGAAAACAAGACACTCACAGCCAAGGTAAAAATCCACGATTCCAACATGGATTGTCTACTCAGGGAAAACAGGGTGATGAAGGAGTCGCTACTAGACATACAAAGTCGTAGCAGGCGTGAAAATATATATATTTTTTAGATACCTGAGGACGCATCCAATTATCCAGAGGGCGCGATCAGATAATTCATGCACTCCGACTTGAAACATCTTATAGAGACTGTAAACAAGGTGGCTTTCCAGCGTGAACATAGACTTGGAGCTCGGAGCTACAAGACCAATGGTCCCCGACCGATCATCGCAATATTTGAATACCACCAACAAAAGGAGCTTATCAAAAGCAGGGGAAGGAGCTTAAAGGGACCCAATTCAGTCTCAACTACCAATTTCAAAGAGAGATAAACAAACTTCGTTAGAGACTGTATCCAGTACAAAGGCAACAGAGGTAGAAGGGTAAGCATTCCTTTCTCATTGTGGACAAACTCTTTATAGATGGACAGCTATTCCGAGACAGCTCCATAACACCATGGCTGTACTAAATTTTACAGGGACTTCAGGTTACGAAAGAAAGAAAGTATGGAAACTGTAACAATATCTGAACACTGTGAAGTGGATATGAACATGCACGTACTCAATTACATTCTTGCTTACACATACGGACTTATACATACACACACACAACTGATCTCGCTCTCTTCTCTCACTTTCTCTATTGTCGAGAACTGTTTTATAATTTAATGTGTTTACTGTTTGTCAATCATTTTTATGTATTTGTCTATAAGTTTATATATGTTTACAACAAGTAAGGGGAAGATATCAGAATAGGTGCATTGGAGAATAATAACATATTGTACGGAATACATTTGTACTGTAGTGAAGACGTCTCTAGAGTAATGCAAGGTCTCTTTCATGATCATGTGAAACGTCAATTGCTATGGAAATGCTGGGATGTGTTCTAAATATGAGACATTTGAAAGCTCTAGTTTTGACCGTCATAATAACTCTGATGGCAGTAACTTTATAAGCACTAATTATGGTGAATTTAGACTGAGAACTTTTATCTAGATGTGGTAAGAGGTGAAATAAGTTATTGCTGCTGGTGATTATCCAGATTGGAAAGCTGAAGCGGTCATCCCCCTCTTCAAAGGGGGAGACACTCTAGACCCAAACTGTTACAGACCAAGTGAACAAACAGATCACTGACACCATTTACTTCTGGCCCTTCTTTGAACACTGTGTTAACTAACTTCCAGACAAGCTTCAATGACATACAACTCTCCTTCCGTGGCCTCCAATTGCTCTTAAATGCAAGTAAAACTAAATGCATGATCTTCCACCGATCGCTGCCTGCACCTGCCCGCCAGTCCAGAATCACTACTCTGGACGGTTTTGACTTAGAATATGTGGACAATTACAAATACCTAGGTGTCTGGCTAGACTGTAAACTCTCCTTCCAGACTCACATTAAACATCTCCAATCCAAAATTAAATCTAGAATCAGCTTCCTATTTCGCGACGAAGCCTCCTTCACTCATGCTGCCAAACATACCTTCGTAAAACTGACTATCCTACCGATTCTTGAATTCGGCGATGTCATTTATAAAATAGCCTCCATTACTCTACTCAGCAAATTAGATGCAGTATATCACAGTGCCATCCGTTTCGTCACCAAATCCCCATATACCACTGCGACCTGTACGCTCTCGTTGGCTGGCCCTCGATTCATATTCGTCGCCAAACCAACTGGCTCCAGGTCATCTATAAGTCTTTGTTAGGTAAAGCCCTGCCTTATCTCATCTCATTGGTCACCATAGCAGCACCCACTCGTAGCACGTGCTCCAGAAGGTATATTTCTCTGATAACCCCCAAAACTGATTCCTCCTTTGGCTGCCTTTCCTTCCAGTTCTCTGCTGCCAATGACTGTAACTAATTGAAAAAATCACTGAAGCTGGAGACTCATATCTCCCTCACTAACTTTAAGCATCAGCTGTCAGAGCAGCTCACAGATCACTGAACCTGTCCATAGCCCATCAGTAATTATCCCATCCAACTACCTCATCCCCATATTGTTATTTATTTCATTTACTTTTTTGCTCTTTTGCAACCCAGTGGATCTGCTTGCACATTCATCTTCTGCACATGTATCACTCCCGTGTTTAATTGCTATATTGTAAATGCTTCGCCACTATGGCCTATGTATTGCCTTACCTCCCGAATCTTACCTCATTTGCACACACTGTGTATAGATTTTTCCATTGTGTTGCTGACTGTACATTTGTTTCTTCCATGTGTAACTCTGTGTTGTTGTTTTTGTCACACTGCTTTGCTTTATCTTGGCCAGGTCACAGTTGTAAATGAGAACTTGTTCTCAACTGGCCACCTGGTTAAATAAAGGTCAAGAGGTCAAATAAAATAAATGCCAGTTATGACTGTTTAGGAGATTGTTAAAAAAAGAAGATCAGTATTTATGTGGTCGCAGTTGTAAATGAGAATTTGTTCTCAAATGGCCACATGGTTAAATAAAGGTAAAATAAAAAATATATAGAAAAGCCTGTAATGCATAGAATTCACTGGCTTGTATGCGAAGCAGTAATTGTTTCAAAACCTCCTGCCATGTCATTGATGCATCATGAAAGTGTTGTTTGATGAAGGCATTGACTGTAAAGTTTTTGGGCCTTTTCCCCCCAGCATTGTCCCAGCCATATCCTCGGCAGAAGGAAGAATGAAGTCCTCCACAATAGTATGGGGTTTGCCTGTCCTAGCCAGTCCTCTACAATAGTATGGGGTTTGCCTGTCCTAGCCAGTCCTCTACAATAGTATGGGGTTTGCCTGTCCTAGCCAGTCCTCTACAATAGTATGGGGTTTGCCTGTCCTAGCCAATCCTCTACAATAGTATGGGGTTTGCCTGTCCTAGCTAGTCCTCTACAATAGTATGGGGTTTGCCTGTCCTAGCCAGTCCTCTACAATAGTATGGGGTTTGGCTATCCTAGCCAGTCCTCTACAATAGTATGGGGTTTGCCTATCCTAGCCAGTCCTCTACAATAGTATGGGGTTTGCCTGTCCTAGCCAGTCCTCCACAATAGTATGGGGTTTGCCTATCCTAGCCAGTCCTCCACAATAGTATGGGGTTTGCCTATCCTAGCCAGTCCTCTACAATAGTATGGGGTTTGCCTGTCCTAGCCAGTCCTCCAAAATAGTATGGGGTTTGCCTATCCTAGCCAGTCCTCTACAATAGTATGGGGTTTGCCTGTCCTAGCCAGTCCTCTACAATAGTATGGGGTTTGCCTGTCCCAGCCAGTCCTCCACAATAGTATGGGGTTTGCCTATCCTAGCCAGTCCTCTACAATAGTATGGGGTTTGCCTGTCCTAGCCAGTCCTCTACAATAGTATGGGGTTTGCCTGTCCTAGCCAGTCCTCTACAATAGTATGGGGTTTGCCTGTCCTAGCCAGTCCTCTACAATAGTATGGGGTTTGCCTGTCCCAGCCAGTCCTCCACAATAGTATGGGGTTTGCCTATCCTAGCCAGTCCTCTACAATAGTATGGGGTTTGCCTGTCCTAGCCAGTCCTCTACAATAGTATGGGGTTTGCCTGTCCTAGCCAGTCCTCTACAATAGTATGGGGTTTGCCTGTCCTAGCCACTGGGTAGCTCAGCATATAAGACGCTTCTAGCCCCTTCTTATTAATGGTATCTGTTGCAGACTTTTTTTAAAGGAGATCAGTTTTTATGTGGCTAAAAGAAAAGGAATATAACATACTATACTGTTTACAGGAAACTCTACATCCTTAGATGAAGTTGCGTGGAAAAAGGAATGGGGCGGTGAAATTATTTTCTGTCATGAACAAAGGAACTCAAAAGGTGTGATTATTAATGATTAATGATTAATGATTAATTAACAAAAAATTTGATCTGAATGTCTAAATAGTCAGGAATGATTCACCAGGAAGGTGGATCCTTTTGAATATGAAAGTGGACGAAAAGAGATTAATTAATCTAATTGGTCCAAATCAGGATGATCCACACTTCTTGGAAAACATTGTTACCAATTTATTGAACTTACAAGGCAACAAATGATCAAATAATTATGGTAGGAGACTAGAACACAGTACCTCAATGGAACGTAAAGATAATCACTCTACAAACTATCATCACCGTGCCCTTAAGGAAATCACAAATATTATGGAAACATTAGAAATAGTGGATATTTGGAGACTAAAAAACCTTGACCTAGTGAGACATACATGGAGGAGTCTTAATCAAGCTAGTCATCTTGACACATTTCTTGTCTCATTCTCTCTTGCATCAAAGGTTAAAAACGCATTTTAATAGGAGACAGAATGCGATCAGATCATCATCTAATTGGCATTCACATAACTCTTATAGATTTTTTTTTTATTCTTACTAATTTTGACAGTTTAGTATAGGTTCAGGAAATACCCCTATTGTTTGGGATACCTTTAAATGTACCTTCAGAGGTCATTCAATTCAAGTTTCATCAAATCAAATCGAATCAAAGTGTATTTGTCACGCCCGCCAAATACAACAGGTGCAACCAATATTGCAAAAAAGTATTACGTGAACAAGGAAAGAAATAAAACAACAGTAATAAGACAGGCTATAAACAGTAGAGAGGTTATATACAGTAGAGGTTATATACAGTAGAGAGGCTATATACAGTAGACAGGCTTTATACAGTAGAGAGGCTATATACAGTAGAGGGGCTATATACAGTAGAGAGGCTATATACAGTAGAGAGGCTATATACAGTAGAGGCTATATGCAGTAGAGAGGCTATATACAGTAGAGGGGCTATATACAGTAGAGGCTATATGCAGTAGAGAGGCTATATAAAGTAGAGAGGCTATATACAGTAGAGGGGCTATATACAGTAGAGAGGCTATATACAGTAGAGAGGCTATATACAGTAGAGGCTATATGCAGTAGAGAGGCTATATACAGTAGAGAGGCTATATACAGTAGAGGGGATATATACAGTAGAGAGGTTATGTACAGTAGAGAGGCTATATACAGTAGACAGGCTATATACAGTAGAGAGGCTATATACAGTAGAGGCTATATACAGTAGAGAGGCTATATACAGTAGAGAGGCTATATACAGTAGATAGGCTATAACAGTAGCGAGGCTACATACAGTAGAGAGGCTATATACAGTAGAGAGGCTATATACTGTAGCGAGGCTATATACAGTAGCGAGGCTACATACAGACACCGGTTAGTCAGGCTGATTGAGGTAGTTAAAGTGACTATGCATATATGATAAACAGAGAGTAGCAGCAGCGTAAAAAGAGGGGTTGGGGGGGTTGGTGGGGCACACAATGCAAATATTCCGGGTAGTCATTTGATTGCCTGTTCAGGAGTCTTATGGCTTGGGGGTAAAAACTGTTGAGAAGCCTTTTTGTCCTAGACTTGGCACTCCGGTACCGTTTGCCAAGCAGTAGTAGAGAGAACAGTCTATGACTGGGGTGGCTGGGGTCTTTGACAATACCATTGTTAGTGCCTTCCTCTGACACCTCCTGGTGTAGAGGTCCTGGATGGCAGGCAGCTTAGCCCCAGTGATGTACTGGGCCGTACAAACTACCCTCTGTAGTGCCTTGCAGTGAGAGGCCGAGCAATTGCCGTACCAGGCAGTGATGCAATCACTCGATGTTCCAGCTGTAGAACCTTTTGAGGATCTCAGGACCCATGCCAAATCTTTTTAGTTTCTTGAGGGAGAATAGGTTTTGTTGTGCCCTCTTCACTACAGTCTCGGTGTGTTTGACCATTCTAGTTTGTTGTTGATGTGGACAACAAGGAACTTGAAGCTCTCAACCTGCTCCACAACAGCCCCGTCGATGAGACTGGGGGCGTGCTCGGTCCTCCTTTTCCTGTAGTCCACAATCATCTCCTTGATCTTGGTTACGTTGAGGTATAGGTTGTTATTCTGGCACGACACGGCCAGGTCTCTGACATCCTCCCTATAGGCGGTCTTGTCGTTGTCGGTGATCAGGCCACTGTTGTGTCGTCTGCAAACTTAATGATGGTGTTGGAGTCATGCCTGGTCATGCAGTCGGGGGTGAACAGGGAGTACAGGAGGGGACTGAGCATGCACCCCTGGGGAGCTCCAGTGTTGAGGATCAGCATGGCAGATGTGTTGCTACCTTCCCTCACCGCCTTGGGGCGGCCTATCAGGAAGTCCAGGATCCAGTTGCAGAGGGAGATATTTAGTCCCAGGATCCTTAGCTTAGTGATGAGCTTTGAGGGTACTATGGTGTTGAACGCTGAGCTGTAGTCAACGAATAGCATTCTCACATAAGTGTTCCTTTTGTCCAGGTGGGAAAGGGCAGTGTGGGGTGCAATAGAGATTGCATCATCTGTGGATCTGTTGGGGCAGTATGCAAATTGGAGTGGGTGTAGGGTTTCTGGGATAATGGTGTTGATGTGAGCCATTACCAACCTTTCAAAGCACTTCATGACTACGGACGTGAGTGCTACGGGTCTGTAGTCATTTTTGGCAGGTTGCCTTTGTGTTCATGGGCACAGGGACTATGGTGGTCTGCTTGAAACATGTTGGTATTGCAGACTCAATCAGGGACATGTTGAAAATGTCAGTGAAGACACCTGCCAGTTGGTCAGCACATGCCCGGAGCACATGTCCTGGTAATCTGTCTGGCCCTGCAGCCTTGTGTATGTTGACCTGTTTAAAGGTCTTACTCACATCGGCTGTGGACAGCGTGATCACACAGTTATCCGGAACAACTGATGCTCTCATGCATGCCTCAGTGTTGCTTGCCTCAATGTGAGCATAGATGTGATTTAGCTCGTCTGGTAGGCTCATGTCACTGGGCAGCTCGCTGCTGTGCTTCCCTTTGTAGCCTGTAATAGTTTGCAAGCCCTGCAACAAAAGATGAGCCGGTGTAGTACGATTCAATCTTAGCCTTGTATTGACGCTTTCCATGTTTGATGGTTCGTCACAGTGCATAGAAGGATTTCCGGTTACAGTCCCGCACCTTGAAAGCGGCAGCTCTACCCTTTAGCTCAGTGCGAATGTTGTCTGTAATCCATGGCTTCTGGTTGGGGTATGTATGTACGGTCACTGTGAGGACAACGTCCTCGATAAACTTATTGATAACGTCAGTGACTGATGTTGTGTATTCCTCAATGTCATCGGAAGAATCCCAGAACATGTTCCTGTCTGTGATAGCAAAACAGTTCAGTAGTTTAGCATCTGCTTCATCTGAAAACTTTTTTAGGCCGAGTCACTGGTGCTCCCTGCTTTAATTTTTCGTGTAAGGAATCAGGAGGATAGAGTTGTGGTCGGATTTACGAAATGGAGGGCGAGGGAGAGCTTTGTACGCGTCTCTGTGTGTAGAGTACAGGTGATCTAGACTTTTTTTCCCTCTGGTTGCACATTTAACATGTTGATAGAAATTTGGTAGAACTGATTGAAGTTTCCCTGCTTTGAATCTCCTGCCACTAAGAGTGCCGCCTCTGGGTGAGTCGTTTCCTGTTTGCTTTTTTCCTTATACAGCTGATTGAGTGTGGTTTTAGTGCCAGCATCCATCTGTGGTGGTAAAAAAAACAGCCTCGAAAAGCTGAATTGAACACTCTAGGCAAGTAGTGTGGTCTGCAATTCATCACAATATACTCTACTTCAGGAATTTGATCTTAACTGACTTGCCTAGTAAAATAAAACAAATGCAAAAAATTCAGCCATGATTCCGTGAAACATAGGATATTACAGTTTTGATGTCCTGTTGGTAGTACCTTGTCTAATTTATTGTCCACTGATTGCACGTTGGCGATTAGTATTGACGATAACGGCAGCTTTCCCACTCGCCTTCTCCGGGTCTTGACCAGGCATCCGGCTCTGTGTCCTCTGTACCTGCGTCGCTTCCTCTTGCAAATAACGGGGATGCTGGCCTTGTCGAGTGTTTCCAGAATGACCTGTGCGTCCTGCTTGTTGAAGAAAAAATCTTAATCTAATCCGAGGTGAGTGATCGCTGTCCTGATATCCAGAAGCTCTTTGTCTAATCCGAGGTGAGTGATCGCTGTCCTGATATCCAGAAGCTCTTTGTCTAATCCGAGGCGAGTGATCACTGTCCTGATATCCAGAAGCTCTTTGTCTAATCCGAGGTGAGTGATCACTGTCCTGATATCCAGAAGCTCTTTGTCTAATCCGAGGTGAGTGATATCTGTCCTGATATCCAGAAGCTCTTTGTCTAATCCGAGGTGAGTGATCGCTGTCCTGATATCCAGAAGCTCTTTTCTGCCATAAGATACGTTTACAGAAACATGATGTACAAAATAAGTTACAAATAATGTTTTAAAAAAACACATATTGAGCAGCACATTTTACCAATAATGAAAAAGCAGTTTCTGGCAAAAGAGACATGACTAACAAGATAAATCCATTAACTAATAGTACAGGTAGATAGCAACAAAAATTATACTACAGAGATGCAAAATAAGTTAGAGGAAAAACAAAAAGAACTTGAGGAATTTATTCCAGAACGATCTAATGTAATCTATTACACAAAATAAAGCAAACTGGATGGAATATGGGTAAAAATGCTCAAGATTTTTCCTGAATCTCCAATACAGGAACGCTGACAAAAATAACTTGCAGAAACCCATTACTGAAGACTGAGTCATCTATCATTCTCTGAATTATATTTTAAAAGAGGAAGCAAATTATTTTAGGCAGGTCTCTTTTCCGTCTCATCCTCTCCCACTGAATTAAGATTACGTTAAGGAATTCTAATATTTAAAAAAAAAAATGTCATTAACAAATGACAGAAAGATCAGATCGAAGGCCATATTACAGTGGAATCATTTTTTGAGGCATTCAGTCTGGAAAAACCCCAGGGCTTGGAGGTATACTGGTGGAGGTATATCAAGCAGTGTTTGATATACTAAAAAGCTCCATTGTTAGATTGTTTTAACTACTCCTATAAAAATGGTGGTCTGTCAGGTACCCAGCAGGAAGTTTGGATTTCTGTATTATTAAAACAAGACCCAGATGGAAAAAATAAAGACCCAGTCTATCTAAAAAAACTGGAGGCCCCTTATACTTCAATGTTGCGATGCAAAAATACTAGCGAAATGCATAGCACTCCGAATTAAAAGGGTTTTACCAGGTATTGTTCGTCCTGATCAGACAGGTTTTTTACATGGATAACACATTGGAGATAATATACGACAACTACTAGAAATAATAGAACATCATGAAAACTCTAAGATGCCAGGCCTGGTATTTACAGCAGATTTTGAAAAGGCATTTGAAAGACTGGATATTTTTTTTCTTATTTTTTTCTCTGTAATTCTCTTATAAAATGGGTAAAGATAATGTATAGCAACCCCAGGTGTAAAATCGTATATAACGGCTACTTCTCAGAGAGTTTTTAATTGTTTAGAAGAGTTGAACAAGGGTGTCCGCTGTCACCATATCTATTTGTTATGGCCATCAAAATGCTAGCTATTAAAATCAGATCCAATAACAACATTAGAGGATTAGAAATCCAAGGCTTAAAAACAAAGGTGTCCATGTATGCCGATGCCTCAAGTTTTATATTAAGTCCACAAGCTAGACCCCATGTCTCATTGAAGATCTAGATAACTTTTCTGGACTCTCTGGACTAAAACCAAATTATGATAACTGTACAATAATACGTATTGGATCTTTAAAAAAACACAACTTTTACATTACCCTGCAGTTTACCTATAAAATGGGCTGATGGTGAAGTAGACATACTCGGTATTCATATCACCAAAGATATAAATAAGCTCTCCACAATGAATTTCAATAGAAAACTTGTAAAAATAGACAAGATCCTGCAACCATGGAGAGGTAAATACCTGGCTATTTATGGGAAAAAACTGACCTGATTAACTCCTCAGTCATATATCAGTTTACTCAGTTACTTACGGCGCTGCCTACTCCTGATGACTAATTTTTCAAATCATATGAGCAAAAAATAGTTTGTTTATCTTGGACACTAAACCAGACAAAATAAAACGTGCCTATCTATATAATGAATATGAAATGGGTGGGTTAGGATTATTAAATATAAAAGCACTCAACCTATCTCTAAAAGCTTCAGTTATTCAAAAGTTGTACTTGAAGTAGATTACTAAGAAAAGCTCATCCATTGTATAAAAATGGCCTTTTTGCCTTTGTGCAGATTGCCATTTTTGATTAATTTAAAATTATACCCTTTTCAAAGTATCTCTCTTTTTCAAACAAGCATTGCAGAGCTGGCTACAATTTCAATTTCATCCCTCTGAAAAGATATTATAACGCATATTATGGCTGAACTCAAATGTGCTGGTTGATAAAATACATGTGATTATGTGAAAGATGTTTGAAAGGGTATTTTGTTCCTAAATTATATTGTAAATTGGAATGGTAGAGTTATGTCCTTCATGGAGTTATCAGAATTGTACAGGAAGGTCTGCTCAATCCAAGAGTACAACCAATTGATGACAGCATTAAAATCAAAACATTACTGCACATAAGGCACCAATGTAAACTGAGATTTTTGGATATAAATATGCACATTATCGAACAAAACATACATGTATTGTGTAACATGATGTCCTATGAGTGTCATCTGATGACGATCATCAAAGGTTAGTGTTTATTTCTATCAACATTTCTGGTTTTTGTGACTCCTATCTTTGGCTGGAAAAAATGGCTGTGTGTTTTTTCGACTTGGCTATGACCGAACATAATCATATGCGGTGCTTTAGCTGTAAAGCATTTTTTTAATCGGACACGATGGGTAGATTAACAAGATATTTATCTTTCATTTGCTGTATTGGACTTGTTAATGTGTGAAAGTTATACATTTCTAAAAAATATTTTTTTATTTTGCGTGCTGACTTTTCAGCGGAATGTTGTCGAGGGGTTCCGCTAGCGGAAGGTTAACCTCTCTGCGCAAGGAACCCGGTAGCGGGCTGAAATTCCACAACATATGGTGGTCACTACATAAATAGTCATATTAAACATTCATGAAAAAATGATTTACTGTGAAAGAATACGATGCGATTATCTGAGGATTGAGCCCCATAAAAAAACAACTATTTCAACCAGCACAGGCGTTACATAATCACAAACTGCATTAAAATAAATTGTTTACCTTTGACGATCTTCATCTGTTTGCAATCCCAATGCTCATTGTTACACAATGAATGATCTTTTGTTTGATAAAATCCGTTTTTATAGCCTAACACGAAACATTTCCTGAACCGCTTGTTTCATGAATTCCTTCTCATTCCAATTTCGACGACACATTCGAGGGTAAATACCCACACAAAACGTGACTTTTCCAGTCATGTTTGGTTTCATTGCAATCAACTGGTTTGTTTGTAACATGGTTTGTTTGTAACACAACCAAACCTGATGGGCCATTTCGCGGGACGTATTGACTGAAAGAAACCGATTTGAAGACAACAAGTACTGACATCACTGTGCACCAATGATATGACCACTGTTTCGTTGATTGACTGTATTTTAACCCAATGACCACTGATCGTTTTGAAATCTAGCTGGGTAGATAGCCAATGAGCTGAGGTAAACGCCAATATGCAATGGTTATGTGTTGGAAGACCAACCCATGTAGTAAACTCCGGTGTAAAGAGAGTCATTCGCTATTGAAGTTTTATACCGGAAGGAGCTACACATATTACGCACAGCATTGTTTGGTAAACGCGCAGATTCAGCTGTTTATATATCAATCAGTATGGCGACTAAGTCAGGGAAAGCTAAATCGAAGTCTAGATATACAGGTGTACACACAATTTTAGAAGAAATTGATCGGAAAAGTGAAACAGAGATTGTTGTAGGACGATTCATTTAGCGATTCCCAAGTGGAGGAATATTTTTTGAACGGAGAGTGTTTTGGACTGGTAAGTTCTTCTCATGCTAATGCCCTTGTTTGAAATTAATAATATAAAATATTATTTTAGATTTTTATTTTATTTTAGAAGCAATATATAAAAATGTAATGTAATGAAATTTGAGATGCGTGTGTCTGCCGCCCCACCCCTTCCCACATGAAATAGTCTATTTGAGGCTGTTGAGGGGTGGGCAGGCCCACAACAATGGCCAAAGTGAAATGGAGACAGTAGATACAGCTGGTCTGTTGTAAAATAATAAAGACAGTAGATCTAGCTGGTCTCTCACAATATAATAGAGACAGTAGATCTAGCTGAAATGTCATAATATAAAAGAGACAGTAGATCTAGCAAGTCTATAATAATATTTTCAACCTTATGTTCCCTGTACTATCTGTTTATTATACCTGTTGATACTCACTTTGCAGCAGAAGGAGACTGCTATGGCACCTGGCATCAGCCTCAAAATATTGTGTAGAGCTTTGGCAAAGTGGGTGGGGTTATAACCTTCCTGTTTGGCCCTGTCCGGGGGTCTCATCGGACGGGGCAACAGTGTCTCCTGACCCCTCCTGTCTCAGCCTCCAGTATTTATTCTGCAGTAGTTTATGTGTCGGGGGGCTAGGGTCAGTTTGTTATATCTGGAGTACTCCTTCTGTCTTATCCGGTGTCCTATGTGAATTTAAGTATGCTCTCTCTAATTCTCTAGTTCCGTCTCTCGGAGCACCTGAGCCCTAGGACCATGCGTCAGGACTACCTGGCATGATGACTCCTTGCTGTCCCCAGTCCACCTGGCCTTGCTGCTGTTCCAGTTTCAACTGTTCTGCCTGCGGCTATGGAACCCTAAACTGTTCATATTTACTCTTGAGGTGCTGTCCTGTTGCATCCTCTACAACTACTGTGATTATTATTATTTTACCCTGCTGGTCATCTATGAATGTTGGAAAATCTCAGCCATGTTCTGTTATAATCTCCACCCGGCACAGCCAGAAGAGGACTGGCCACCCCTCATAGCCTGGTTCCTTTCTAGGTTTCTTACTAGGTTTTGGCCTTTCTAGGGAGTTTTTCCTAGCCACCGTGCTTCTACACCTGCATTCATTGCTGTTTGGGGTTTTAGGCTGGGTTTCTGTACAGCACTTTGAGATATTAGCTGATGTACGAAGGGCTATATAAATAAATTTGATTTGATAGAGGACTGAGGGTCCAAATATTGAAAGTGTGTAAATAGTTACCCATGTTATTTTGTAAATGTATATATTTTTTTCTTCATATTTTTTTCCCATATTTTTTTCTCCATATTTTGGGGGGGTGTGTTAGTTATATAGTTATTTCTTTCAAAATGTATACCATCACCAATATGGCCACTTGGGTACATTTGGGCTACTTGTGTGGGACACCTGGGTGACTTCATGATAAATGTCATGTAGCACACTCATTTTGGAAGTTATCATTCTGAAACTTTGCACAAGTACTGTTGCCCTCATGTTTTTCACTGAAATTGTCCCCATCACCCTATCTGAATGTTTGTTTTATCTTGTTAATTTTAAAGATGATGATACAACAATAAAAATATAAAACGTATGTTTTTTTTCATTGTATTATCTAAACCAGATCTATTGTGTTATATTCTCTTACATTCAATTCACATTTAAGTGTTTTCTTTCAAATTGTACCAAGAATATGCATATCCTTGGTTCTGTGCCTGAGCTACAGTCAGTTAGATTTGGTTATGTCTTCAGGCGGAAATTGAAAAACTTAGGGGGGTAGCTCTAAGAGGTTTTAAGGGACTCTCACTGCCAGACAAGTGACTTTCTGCCCAATCTCTGTATGCCATGGCCTGATTAGAAGATCCTAACTACAATAGCAACTGGAAGAGTCTGAATGGAAGAGCCTGACTGGAATAGTGACTGAAAGAGCCTAACTGGAAGAGCCTAACTGGAAGAGCCAAACTGGAATAGTGACTGAAAGAGCCTAACTTGAAGAGTGACTGGAAGAGTGACCGAAAGAAACCACCTGAATGGAAATGTGACGGAGAGAGTGACTGGAAGAGTGAGTGGAAGAGTGACTAAAATAAAATTTCTGGAAGAGCCTGCCTGGAAGAGTGACTAAAAGAGAATTTCTGGAAGAGCTGTCGTGGAAATTTCCTTAATTACCAAATGATGAGAGAGCAAATCAAACACCAGTCAGAGTTATGCTTAATCTTCAACTTTAATAATAATAAAGCTTTTGCAATAGCATTTTGACTTTCAACATTTCAGTATCTCTAATGAAAAGTTGAGAGTTGTCAACATAATGGCAACTGAGATCTTTTATAGCAAAGATCCACCTCCCCTAGTCGACATGACAAACCACAGGTCTTAGGAACTTGCACAAAGAAAGACTTTACTTCAGAGAAGAGTGACTGAAAGAGTGACTGGAAGAGTGATTGGAATAATTTATATATTAATGCTTGGGTTACTTTCATTTTGGTGAATCTCTTATACAATCGGTTTAAGTTATGACAGCAACCCCAGGTGTAAAATAATAAATAATGGCTACTTCTCAGTAAGTATGTAGCTTTTAAGAGGAGTTAAACAAGGCTGTCTGTTGTCTCCATATTTATGTATTATGGCCATTGAAATACTAGCTATTAAAATTAGATCTAACAAGAACATCAAGGGGTTAGAAATACAGGGGATAAAAACAAAAATGATCGATGTGGGTTGATGTCTCTAGTCCACATTCTGGATCCCTGCACAGTCTCATTGAACATCTTGATAATTTTTCTAGTCTCTCTGGACTTAAACCTAATTATGACAAGTGTACCACATTACGTATTGGATCGTTAAAAAATACAATGTTTACACTACCTTGTAGTTTACCAATAAAATGGGTGGATGGTGAAGTAGACATACTTGGTACTCACATCTCAAAAAATATAAATTAACTTACCGCAATTCATTTCTTTAGAAAGTTAGCAAAAGTAGATAAGATTCTGCAAACATTGAGAGGTAAATACTTGTATATTCATGGTAAAACCACATTGATTAAAAACTTATTTGGGATCGGTGTCCTTTCCACGGCACACTTGATTAAACGTAGGTTGTAAGTAACAAGAATATTTCACAGGACATAGACATATCTGCTATTGGCAGAAAGTTTTAATTATTGTTAATCTAACTGCACTGTCCAATTTACATTAGCTATTGCAGTGAAAGAATGCTGTTCTATTGTTTGAGGAGAGTGCACCATTTTCAACATGAAAAGTTATTAATAAACAAATTAGGCATATTTGGGCAGTCTTGATGCAAAAATGTTAACAGAAATGCAATGGTTCATTGGATTAGTCTAACACTTTGCACATACACTGCTGCCATCTAGTGGCCAAAATTTTAATTGTACCTGGGCTGGAATAATACATTATGGCCTTTCTCTTGCATTTCAAAGACAATGGTACAAAAAAGATCAAAAGAACGGTTTGCTTTTTCATTTATATAATCTTTTACCAGATCTATTGTGTTATATTCTCCTGCATTCCTATCACATTTAAAAAAACGTCAGTGTTTCCTTTCAAATGATACCAAGACTATGCATGTCCTTGCTTCAGGTCCTGAGCTACAGGCAGTTAGATTTGGGTATGTCATTTTAGGAGAAAATTGAAAAAAAGGCCAGATCCTTAAGAGTTTTAACTCTTTGGCCTATCACAGTTTACTTACTTACCAATGGCACTGCCTACTCCAGATTACTCGTTTTTTAAATCCTATGAGCAAAAAAAGATTTCCTTTTATTAGGAATGCTAATCCAGACAAAATTAAATGTGTCTATTTATGTAATGACTATGAGTTTGGGTGGCTAAAATTATTAAATATTAAAGCTTTAAACCTCTCACTAAAACCTTCACTCATACATAAATTATACTTAAACCCCAAATGGTTCTCCAGTAGATTATTAAGGAAGGCTCATCCTTTGTTCAAAAAAGGCCTTTTTTCCTTCATACAGATTACAACTTCTCATTTCTGACTAATTGAAAATGAAATTTTTATTAAATTATCACGCTTTTGTTAACAAGCCATACAAAGCTGGTTACAGTTTCAGTTTTATCCTCCAGAAAATATAGAACAAATATTACAACAAATGTAATGGTTAAGCTCAAATATACCGATTAACAAAAAAAAATCTTTATGGATTTAAAAAAAATGGTATTATATTTATTACTGATATTATGAATTTAAACAGAGGAGTTATGTCACATACGCAGTAATCAATAATGTATGGGATGTTTGCCTGCCATATATTAAAGATACAAATTGGCTGAATGGAACTGGTACAAATAGAAAAATATACCAGTTTCATCTGAGGACAAAAATGTTGACAGCTGCACCATACAGGTTGCAGAATAAATGGGAGGAGTTGTTTGATGTACCAAATCCATGGCACATGGTTAATGAACTGGTACAAAAATGACACTTGACTCAACACTTTGTTTTTCAATTTAAATTATTATGTAAAATTCTTGCCACCAACAGAATGCTATATATGTGGGGCATACAACAATCTCAGCTCAGTAGATTTTGCTGCGAAGAGACAGAATCAATAGATAATTTATTCTGGTATTGCCCCTTGGTAGCTTGTTTCTGGTCACAGGTTCAAGAATGGTTAAAAAAACACAAATGCACTTAAAATGAACCTTACAAATAGCAGTGTTGGGTGATTTGGAATGCCATAGTCAGTCAATAGATATTATAATAATACTCCTAGAAAAGGTTTCATCTTTAGCTCGCAATCTGTGGAGACTATAGGATTAGAAACGTTAAAAAAGGTTGTAAACCATCACAGCAACATTTTAAATATACGGCACATGGAAAGCAAATGAGGGTGGTCTATGGTGATAGGTGGGATGGGCTGAGAGAGGCTGGGGGGGTGGGATTAAGGAGCTGAGGTCTATGGTGATAGGTGGGATGGCCTGAGAGAGGCTGGGGGGTGGGATTAAGGAGCTGAGGTCTATGGTGATAGGTGGGATGGGCTGAGAGTGGCTAGGGGTGGGGTTAAAGAGCTGAGGTCTATGGTGATAGGTGGGATGGGCTGAGAGAGGCTGGTGGGGTGGGATTAAGGAGCTGAGGTCTATGGTGATAGGTGGGATGGGCTGAGAAAGGCTGGGGGGTGGGATTAAGGAGCTGAGGTCTATGGTGATAGGTGGGATGGGCTGAGAGAAGCTGAGGGGGTGGGATTAAGGAGCTGAGGTCTATGGTGATAGGTGGGATGGGCTGAGAGTGGCTGAGGGGGAGGGATTAAGGAGCTGAGGTCTATGGTGATAGGTGGGATGGGCTGAGAGTGGCTGAGGGGGAGGGATTAAGGAGCTGAGGTCTATGGTGATGGGTGGGATGGGCTGAGGGTTGGGAAAAAAATTGTTTATGTTAAGTAATGTATTATTGTTATATGACTGCTTCATATAAAAGCACCACGTACGTAAAATGTATATATATGTAGCAAAAAAGCTATAAAAAACTAAAATATTTGTCCTCCGAAGAGGGGGTGGTGGTGGAGGTGTTAAAGAAAATAACAATACATGTAAATAAAGAGTGACTGATTGAGCCTGGAAAAGTGACTAGAATAGTTACTGAAAGGGCCTGACTGGAAGAAATACTGAACTAGACTGACAGGAAGAGCCTGTCTGAAAGAGCCTGACTAGAAGAAATACTGAACTAGACTGACAGGAAGAGCCTGTCTGAAAGAGCCTGACTAGAAGAAATACTGAACTAGACTGACAGGAAGAGCCTGTCTGAAAGAGCCTGACTAGAAGAAATACTGAACTAGACTGACAGGAAGAGCCTGTCTGAAAGAGCCTGACTAGAATAAATACTGAACTAGACTGACAGGAAGAGCCTGTCTGAAAGAGCCTGACTAGAAGAAATACTGAACTAGACTGACAGGAAGAGCCTGTCTGAAAGAGCCTGACTAGAAGAAATACTGAACTAGACTGACAGGAAGAGCCTGTCTGAAAGAGCCTGACTGGAAGAGTTACTGGAATAGCCTGACTGGAGGAGTTACTGGAAGAGCCTGACTGGAGGAGTTACTGGAAGAGCCTGACTGGAGGAGTTACTGGAAGAGCCTGACAGAAACAGCCTGATTGGAAAATTGACTGGAAGAGTGGCTAATGTGGCTAATGATCAGGTCTGGTGTGTTGGCCAGGTAATGATCAGGTCTGGTGTGTTGGCCAGGTAATGATCAGGTCTGGTGTGTTGGCCAGGTACTGATCAGGTCTGGTGTGTTTTCCAGGTACTAATCAGGCCTGGTGTGTTTGCCAGGTAATGATCAGGTCTGGTGTGTTGGCCAGGTAATGATCAGGTCTGGTGTGTTGGCCAGGTAATGATCAGGTCTGGTGTGTTGGCCAGGTAATGATCAGGTCTGGTGTGTTGGCCAGGTAATGATCAGGTCTGGTGTGTTGGCCAGGTAATGATCAGGTCTGGTGTGTTGGCCAGGTAATGATCAGGTCTGGTGTGTTGGCCAGGTAATGATCAGGTCTGGTGTGTTGGCCAGGTAATAGTCCGGCCTGGTGTGTTGGCCAGGTAATAGTCCGGCCTGGTGTGTTTGCTAGGTCCAGGTGGCTGCCATGTGTTACTTTCCATTACTAATTGTTTCTGGCGCCTGCATTGGCAAAGGGGACACTTTTGTAGACAGAGAAGCCACATTTAACACCCTCTGTTCAGACCTCAATGCTGCAGGAAATTAACTTGTTTTTACCTGCTTAGTTGACCTCAAAGGAAACATAGCTTTGCTACTATGTCCTATAAATAAATATTTTAAGATTGGTGGAATTTCATGTATTTGGCCATGGTCACAAAAACTGTAACAAAAGTCCATGTAGTATATTCCCAAGCCTCAATCAGTTTCAAGGTGTATATTCAACACGTCTTGGATTGATAACAGTCAAGAGAATTGGGACAACCTGAATTCCCTTTTCGGTTCAACTCAATCACCATGTTGACTACTAGACAGCACTTAATTCAGATACGGCTAGGAGGAGAAAAAAAAGTCTGGTGAATCGATCATACCAAGACAGCCCAGCTATACACACATTCACAAACTATTTTTCATTTTGTTAACTTGAGGAATTGAACATGCTCTTTACAGGCAGGGGCTGGTGCCAGGAATCTAGTCCAGGAACCTTTACAGGAACCTGTCTAGATTTGAGAATGTCAGGAACCATTCCAACTTTCTGTCTGGATTCTAGAAGATAAGGAACCATTCCAACTCTCTGTCTAGATTCTAGAAGGTAAGGAACCATTCCAACTCTCTGTCTAGATTCTAGAAGGTAAGGAACCATTCCAACTCTCTGTCTAGATTCTAGAAGGTAAGGAACCATTCCAACTCTCTGTCTAGATTCTAGAAGGTAAGCAACCATTCCAACTCTCTGTCTAGATTCTAGAAGGTAAGCAACCATTCCAACTCTCTGTCTAGATTCTAGAAGGTAAGGAACCATTCCAACTCTCTGTCTAGATTCTAGAAGGTAAGCAACCATTCCAACTCTCTGTCTGGACTCTATTAAGTCAGGCTTCTTCTCAGTTCTTGTGAAGGGCACCCTGGTTGCGTCACTTAGCTGTAGATCAGGGCCTGGTTTCCCAAAAACATCTTAAGTTTATTGTTAAAACCTTTGTAGGGCATCTTTAAATCTCCAAGCTGTTTCCCAAAACCATCACTATTAACAACGCATTATTAGCACTCATAATCGCCTGCATCAGAAGACTTGTAGAACAGCTAAATGCGTTTTTTGCCTTCCTGCGTAACTTTTACACAGTAGATCTCTGCTAAACTTAAATTCACATGGTGTATCCTTCTCTCTGTGACTCCAGATAACTTCAAAACAAAGTTGACCACAAATACAAAGTTGCCAATCTCTTTCCAATTAACACAAACAAGTGATTTATAAAATAATTCTTCAAATTAAAACCGAGATGACTGCATTAATTAAAATGTCATCAGTAGGCTATAGGCCTATTTCAATCAACTGAGTTCTATTTTGATACTTTGGGCTACTCTCTGTAATTTGTCTCAAAATATTTAATGATGTGTAGCTTAACCTCTTCCACGCAATGATGTACCAAATCAGTCATTTTGTGAATTTTTATTGTGTAGGCCTAAGCACTAGAATAAGCCACCTCGATATTCACAGGTGGTAGGTAGTACAGTGAATTGGGAAAGTATCAGACCCCTGGACATTTTCCACATGTTACAGTCTTATTCTAAAATGGATGAAATAAAACATTTTCCTCATCAATCTACTCACAATAACCCCATAATGGCATCACAATACCCCATAATGAGAAAGCAAAAACAGTTTTTTTATTGCAAATAAAAAAATGGAATCCTTTGCTATGAACGGGGTGGTGTTGCAGTCTACTGCAGAGATAGCCTGCAGAAGTTCTGTCATACTACCCAGGTCTGTACCCAAACAAGCCTCTACTTTTAAAAATCCACCTTTCCAGAAACAAGTCTCTCACCTTTGCCGCCTGCTATAGACCACCCTCTGCCCCAGCTGTGCCCTGGACACAATATGTGAACTGATTGCCCCCCATCTATCTTCAGAGCTCGAGCTGCTAGGTGACCAAAACTGGGACATGCTTAACACCACGGCCATCCTACAATCTATGCTTGATGCCCTCAATCTCACACAAATTATTAATGAACCCATCAGGTACAACCCCAAATACGTAAACACGGGCACCCTCATAGATATCATCCTAACCAACCTGCCCTCTAAATACACCTCTGCTGTTTTCAACCAAGATCTCAGCGATCACTGCCTCATTGCCTGCATCCGTAATGGGTGCGCGGTCAAACGACCACCCCTCATCACTGTCAAACGCTCCCTAAAACACTTCAGCGAGCAGGCCTTTCTAATCGACCTGGCCCGGGTATCCTGGAAGGATAATTGACCTCATCCCGTCAGTAGAGTATGCCTGGTTTTTCTTTAAAAGTGCTTTCCTCACCATCTTAAATAAGCATTCCCCTTTAAAAAAATGTAGAACCAGAAACGGATACAGTCCTTGGTTCTCCCAGACTCACATTAAGCATCTCCAATCCAAAATTAAATCTAGAATCAGCTTCCTATTTCGCAACAAAGCCTCCTTCACTCATAGTGCCAAACATTCCCTCGTAAAACTGACCATCCTACCGATCCTCGACTTTGGCGATGTCATTTACAAAATACCCTCCAACACCCTACTCAACAAATTGGATGCAGTCTATCACAGTGCCATCCGTTTTGTCACCAAAGCCCCATATACTGTACTACCCACCTCTGCGACCTGTACGCTCTTGTTGGTTGGCCCTCGCTTCATACTCATCGCCAAACCCACTGGCTACAGGTTATCTACAAGTCTCTGCTAGGTAAAGCCCCGTCTTATCTCAGCTCACTGGTCACCATAGCAGCACCCACTTGTAGCACGCGTATATCTCACTGGTCACCCCCAAAGCAAATTCCTCTTTTGGCCGCCTTTCCTTCCAGTTCTCTGCTGCCAATGACTGGAACGAACTGCAAAAATCACTGAAGCTGGAGACTCATATCTCCCTCACTAGCTTTAAGCACCAGCTGTCAGAGCAGTTCACAGATCACTGCTCCTGTACAAAGCCCATCAGTAAACAGCCCATCCAACTACCTCATCCCCATACTGTATTTATTTATTTATCGTGCTCCTTTGCACCCTAGTATCTCTACTTGCACATTCATCTTCTGCACATCTACCATTCCAGTTTAATTGCTATATTGTAATTTACTTCGCCACCATGGCCTATTTATTTCCTTACCTCCCTTATCTTACCGCATTTGCACACACTGTATATAGACTTTTTTCTTCTGTATTTTTGACTGTATGTTTTGTTCATTCCATGTGGAACTCTGTGTTGTTGTATGTGTCGAACTGCTTTGTCTTAGCCAGGTCGTAGCTGTAACTAGCCTACCTGGTTAAATAAAGGTTAAATAAAAATAAATAAAAAATATGAGACTCAAAATTTAGGTCATGTGCATCCTGTTTCCATTGACCATCCTTGAGATATTTCTACAACTTGATTGGAGTCCACCTGTGGTAAATTCAATTGATTGGACATCATTTGGAAAGGCACATACCTGTCTATATAATGTCCCACAGTTGACCGTGCATGTCAGAGCAATAACCAAGTCATGAGGTGGAAGGAATGTCCATACTGCTCCGAGACAGGATTGTGTCAATGAACAGATCTGGGGAAGGGTACCAACACCTTTCTGCAGCATTGAAGGTCCCTAACAACAGCTATAGCTTAAAAATGAATATTTTTATGGGCATTTGTTTTAATGCTAAATTGTCTTCCGCAAAAAATACCTGCATTCTTTCAACACCTGCTATTCGTATGAATGTTTCTTGTGTCTTACCTTCTTAACACCAGAAATTCCGACCACACCTGAATGCATCTGCATTTCCTAACAGTCTCCCTTCCATAGTCTCCCTAGTGTAGTTTCCCTACTCTAGTCTCCCTACTGTAGTCTCCCTACTGTAGTCTCCATACTGACCCTGTAGTCTCCCTACTGACCCTGTAGTCTCCCTTCTGACCCTGTAGTCTCCCTACTGACCCTGTAGTTTCCCTACTGACCCTGTACTCTCCCTACTGACCATGTAGTCTCCCTACTGAAGTCTCCCTACTGTGGTCTCTCTACTGACCCTGTAGTCTCCCTACTGACCCTGTAGTCTCCCTACAGACCCTGTAGTCTCCCTACTGACCCTGTAGTCTCCCTACTGTAGTCTCCCTACTGTAGTCTCCCTACTGTAGTCTCCCTACTGACCCTGTAGTCTCCATTCTGACCCTGTAGTCTCCCTACTGACCCTGTAGTCTCCCTAATGACACCGTAGTCTCCCTACTGACGATGTAGTCTCCATACTGTAGTCTCCCTACTGAAGTTTCCATACTGACAATGTAGTCTCCCTACTGTGGTCTCCCTACTGATCCTGTAGTCTCCCTACAGACCCTGTAGTCCCCCAACTGACTCTGTAGTCTCCCTACTGTAGTCTCCCAACTGACACTGTAGTCTCCCTCCTGTAGTCTCCCTACTGTAGTCTCCCTACTGACCCTTTAGTCTCCCTACTGACCCTGTAGTCTCCCTACTGACCTGTAGTTGCCATACTGACCCTGTAGTCTCCCTACTGACCCTGTAGTCTCCCTACTGACCATGTTGTCTCCCTACTGTAGTCTCCCTACTGTAGTCTCCCTACTGACCCTGTAGTCTCCCTACTGACCCTGTAGTCTCCCAACTGACCCTGTAGTTTCCCTACTGTAGTCACCCTACTGTAGTCTCCCTACTGACCCTGTAGTCTCCCTACTCTAGTCTCCCTACTGACCCTGTAGTTTCCCTACTGACCCAGTAGTCTCCCTACTGACCCTGTCGTCTCCCTACTGTAGTTTCCCTACTGACCCAGTAGTCTCCCTACTGACCCAGTAGTCTCCCTACTGTAGTCTCCCTACTGATCCTGTAGTCTCCCTACTGACCCTGTAGTCTCCCTACTGACCCTGTAGTCTCCCTACAGACCCTGTTGTCCACCTACTGACCTTGTAGTCTCCCTACTGTAGTCTCCCTACTGACCCTGTAGTCTCCCTACTGACCCTGTAGTCTCCCTACAGACCCTGTTGTGCACCTACTGACCTTGTAGTCTCCCTACTGTAGTCTCCCTACTGACCCTGTAGTGTCCCTACTGACCCAGTAGTCTCCCTACTGACCCTGTAGTCTCCCTACTGTAGTTTCCATACTGACCCAGTAGTCTCATTACTGTAGTCTCCCTACTGACTATGTAGTCTCCCAACTGACCCTGTAGTCTCCCCACTGTAGTCTCCCAACTGACCCTGTAGTCTCCCTACTGACCCTGTACTCTCCCTACTGTAGTCTCCCTACTCTCCCTTCTCTAGTCTCCCTACTAACCATGTAGTCTCCCTACTGACCCTGTAGTATCCATACTGACCCTGTAGTCTCCCTACTGACCCTGTAGTATCCCTACTGTCGTCTCCCTACTGACCCTGTAGTCTCCCTACTGTAGTCTCCCTACTGACCCTGTAGTCTCCCAACTGACCCTGTAGTCTCCCTACTGTCCCTGTAGTCTCCCTACTCTAATCTCCCCACTGACCCTGTAGTTTCCCTACTGACCCTGTAGTCTCCCTACTGACCCTGTAGTCACCCTACTGTATTCTCCCTACTGTAGTCTCCCTACTGTGCTCTCCCTACTCTAGTCTCCCTACTGTAGTCTCCCTACTGTAGTCTCCCTACTGTATTCTCCCTACTATAGTCTCCCTACTGTGGTCTCCCTACTCTAGTCTCCCTACTGTAGTCTCCCTACTGTAGTCTCCCTACTCTAGTCTCCCTACTGTAGTCTCCCTACTGTGGTCTTCCTACTGACCCTGTAGTCTCCCTACTGACCCTGTAGTCTCCCTACTGTAGTCTCCCTACTGATCCTGTAGTTTCCTTACTGACCCTTTAGTCTCCCTACTGTAGTCTCCCTACTGACCCAGTAGTCTCCCTACTGTAGTCTCCCTACTGACCATGTAGTCTCCCTACTGACCCTGTAGTCTCCCTACTGTAGTCTCCCTACTGACCCTGTAGTCTCCCTACTGACCCTTGTATTCTCCCTACTGACCCTGTAGTCTCCCTACTGTAATCTCCCTACTGACCCTGTAGTCACCCTACTGACCCTGTAGTCTCCCTACTGACCCTGTAGTCACCCTACTGACCCTGTAGTCTCCCTACTGACCCTGTAGTTTCCGTACTGCAGTTTCCCTACTGACTCTGTAGTCTCCCTACTGACCATGTAGTCTCCCTACTGGCCCTGTAGTCTCCCTACTGTAGTCTCCCTACTGGCCCTGTAGTCTCCCTACTGACCCTGTAGTTTCCGTACTGCAGTTTCCGTACTGACCCTGTGGAGAGAGGTCCTGAAACATCAACACACTTCAAAGCCTGTCTTCCAGCTGTTCTCTTCAGAAGACGTGAACGGGTGTGACTGGAAACACACCGTTTCCATTAGGTCTTGATAGAACACACATCAAATATCTTGGACTCGTTAGATTGTGGCACTACAATGACAGTTGGCAGAGTTATACAGTATATTTAAATTCCTCCCAAATGAATAAATTAGCAAGTAATGTTGTAGAGACCATATAAAATGAACCCAGAACACTCATATGAGCACTAGGTGTGGTTGTCTCTTGACATGGATTCCTGCTAGAAGTCAACTAGAAAAGTTTGAGGAAATCTCTATAATGTCCTAATTACAAAGGAAGAAAACTTTCCCTCTCGGTTCAGTGCACAATAATAATGAGGTCAGTGATTATGTTAATTGAAGTCGTTTCTCTACAACATATCCGTGTGTCTAATTCTAATCTAAGGAGAGAACAAGATAGCTTCCCCAAGGGTACAGAATGTGTTGTTTCAACCACCATCTTTTTAGAATTGATCATGTTTTAGTTCAACTTGTGACATAATGCAAACCTGATGTTAATAAATCCTTTTTATATTTACTATCCATTTTAAACAATAATTTAGACTTTCCTTTGAGTCACAAGATTACACATCACATATTAATGTGACTGTGATTAAAGTGATTTCTCACAATCGACAATTAAAAAGTAGGTTAGCATGAAACTAAAGCAAAAAAATGCATACTTAAAAAAATAAAAATCATTACAAACACATCCAATAAAACGAATTGCATGTGATGCCGCAGACAAACAAAATGCAATATTCATATCAGCTCAACAAATTGTATTTCTAATGGATAACCTTTGAAAGTGTGCATGCTCCGTTGTCATTACGGGACTGTTCCATCTCCTGATATGACCCTGTGTTATTCTGATGAGCAGATGTCCACGAGCTGGTCTCTCCCGTACGGACAGCGAACAACAACCCTAACCGAACAGGAATAAATGCACACAAAAAAAAACAAGTAACATTTGTCTTCTTGCCCTTTACAAATTAAATTAAAACGGTATTGCATGAGAACTGATCAAATGATTATGTGTAATTAAAAAAAATGGAAAATACCAGGCCTACACTGACATTACTTCAGCCAAGGAAGAACGACAGAACAGAAACTCCAATTGGCTGCCTTTTTTTACAGTAGCATATGGCATAGCCTTCCGCAGGGGGCGGGTGAAGATGTTTTTCTAACCCTAAACCACCAACCGTGGTGTAAACCAATGCCCCAGGGAGAAGGCTACCACTAGGTCTACCCCCTGTCGCAAACATCTAATTACGATGACCACATTTAGCTACATATCAAGGGAACGCGACAACATGGACAACGTCAATGCTTCTACAAATCTTCTGTGGTCTAAACTTGATAGCTTGTCAAAGTGTCCGACTGTCAACAACTGACTCTCTACTGGCTGGGGTCTACTACTGGTTACTGGCTGGGGTCTCAGCTAGCTCTACTACTGGGTACTGACTGGGGTCTCAGATAGCTCTACTACTGGGTACTGGCTGGGGTCTCAGCTAGCTCTAGTACTGGGTACTGACTGGGGTCTCATACAGCTCTACTACTGGGTACTGACTGGGGTCTCATACAGCTCTACTACTGGGTACTGACTGTGGTCTCATACAGATCTACTACTGGGTACAGACTGGGTCTACTACTGGGTACTGACTGGGGTCTCATACAGCTCTACTACTGGGTACTGACTGGGGTCTCTTATAGCTCTACTACTGGGTACTGACTGGGGTGTCAGCTAGCTCTACTACTGGGTACTGACTGGGGTCTCATACAGCTCTACTACTGGGTACTGACTGGGGTCTCATAAAGCTCTACTACTGGGTACTGACTGTGGTCTCATACAGATCTACTACTGGGTACTGACTGGGTCTACTACTGGGTACTGACTGGGGTCTCATACAGCTCTACTACTGGGTACTGACTGGGGTCTCTTATAGCTCTACTACTGGGTACTGACTGGGGTCTCAGCTAGCTCTACTACTGGGTACTGACTGGGGTCTCATAGAGCTCTACTACTGGGTACTGACTGGGGTCTCATACAGCTCTACTACTGGGTACTGACTGGGGTCTCAGATAGCTCTACTACTGGGTACTGACTGGGGTCTCATACAGCTCTACTACTGGGTACTGACTGGGGTCTCAGATAGCTCTACTACTGGGTACTGACTGGGGTCTCAACTAGCTCTACTACTGGGTACTGACTGGGGTCTCATACAGCTCTACTACTGGGTACTGACTGGGGTCTCAGATAGCTCTACTACTGGGTACTGACTGGGGTCTCAGCTAGCTCTACTACTGGGTACTGACTGGGGTCTCATACAGCTCTACTACTGGGTACTGACTGGGGTCTCAGATAGCTCTACTACTGGGTACTGACTGGGCTCTCAGATAGCTCTACTACTGGGTACTGACTGGGGTCTCATACAGATCTACTACTGGGTACTGACTGGGTCTACTACTGGGTACTGACTGGGGTCTCATACAGCTCTACTACTGGGTACTGACTGGGTCTCAGATAGCTCTACTACTGGGTACTGACTGGGGTCTCATACAGCTCTACTACTGGGTACTGACTGGGGTCTCAGATAGCTCTACTACTGGGTACTGACTGGGCTCTCAGATAGCTCTACTACTGGGTACTGACTGGGGTCTCATACAGATCTACTACTGGGTACTGACTGGGTCTACTACTGGGTACTGACTGGGGTCTCATACAGCTCTACTACTGGGTACTGACTGGGGTCTCATACAGCTCTACTACTGGGTACTGACTCTGGTCTCATACAGCTCCACTACTGGGTACTGACTGGGGTCTCAGTTAGCTCTACTACTGGGTACTGACTGGGGTCTCATACAGCTCTACTACTGGGTACTGACTGGGGTCTCATACAGCTCTACTACTGGGTACTGACTGGGGTCTCATACAGCTCTACTACTGGGTACTGACTGGGGTCTCATACAGCTCTACTACTGGGTACTGACTGGGGTCTCATACAGCTCTACTACTGGGTACTGACTCTGGTCTCATACAGCTCTACTACTGGGTACTGACTGGGGTCTCATACAGCTCTACTACTGGGTACTGACTGGGTCTACTACTGGGTACTGACTCTGGTCTCATACAGCTCTACTACTGGGTACTGACTGGGGTCTCATACAGCTCTACTACTGGGTACTGACTGGGGTCTCATACAGCTCTACTACTGGGTACTGACTCTGGTCTCATACAGCTCCACTACTGGGTACTGACTGGGGTCTCAGTTAGCTCTACTACTGGGTACTGACTGGGGTCTCATACAGCTCTACTACTGGGTACTGACTCTGGTCTCATACAGCTCTACTACTGGGTACTGACTGGGGTCTCATACAGCTCTACTACTGGGTACTGACTGGGGTCTCATACAGCTCTACTACTGGGTACTGACTGGGGTCTCATACAGCTCTACTACTGGGTACTGACTCTGGTCTCATACAGCTCTACTACTGGGTACTGACTGGGGTCTCATACAGCTCTACTACTGGGTACTGACTCTGGTCTCATACAGCTCTACTACTGGGTACTGACTGGGGTCTCATACAGCTCTACTACTGGGTACTGACTCTGGTCTCATACAGCTCTACTACTGGGTACTGACTCTGGTCTCATACAGCTCTACTACTGGGTACTGACTGGGGTCTCATACAGCTCTACTACTGGGTACTGACTGGGGTCTCAGTTAGCTCTACTACTGGGTACTGACTGGGGTCTCATACAGCTCCACTACTGTATTGTCTTCACCTATTATTTGAACTGGTTTTTAATGTATTTTGTCAATCATATGAAGACTTTACTATTGTTTTTAATATAATGAAAGACCAGTTATGGCTTCTGTGTCGGATTGAACAAATTCATTGATTTGCTTGTAATTATGTATTTAGCCATATGGGTGGTAAAATATGATGCACAGGTTGTCATTCTTTCTATTGCTCTTTAATACCACGTGGAGATAATATTATATTTTAGCCATTTAGACAAATATATCATCCACACTGTGTCATCTATGCCTCCCACAGGCTATGACATCCTTTCTGTTACAGGTGTAAACAAGGAGCTGCTAATAGCAATCTACTAAACAGGAATATGCTACTTTGTGTCATACAAACATACATAGTAATATTCCAGAATGTATACATTAAAAAAAATGCTTATATCTCGATTCCACATCCAACAAATTAGGAACGTGGGCAATGCAGATGATTATGACATCATCGTTGCATGACTTCCTCCCTGACTAGGACTTTCCGCGGTAGTTATATATCAGAGAACAGCAACAGATCTAGGCGTATTCATACACTTCTGATGCGGTCAAGTCAGCTTTATGCACACAGCATGCATTTGGAGTTTGACACGCCGACCAAAAATTCAATGCTGCAGAATTAGGCACATACAGCGGCTCAGTCTGTCAAATCAACCTATCAGACTCAAGCGTTTGAGCAGCTCGCCTGAGACTGAGGGCAAGCGCATGTGAATTGAGGAAGAGAGAAGAAAAAAATACGACCTTTACATTTTTTAGAAGAGCAGGTACAGCTCCTCTCACATCCTTCTCTGTTATAAGCTGATATATGGAGTTGTTTTAAGATGCTTGTACCATGGATCACTTAACTATTTTCACTTTGAATTGTAGGACCCATTTTAGTACAATAATATATATATTTATATACAAATGTTTTTTGAAAAAATATTTAATTTGTCCTTCTGGTCCAAATCCCATAGAAACACACTGAATAAAGCATTCATAAATTGCAAAAATAGACAGTGAAAAAACAAAACACAAGGAATAAAGTTTTGAAAGTGTCTGTCCTATATCTGTGAGGCTAAAGAAAGCTCAGGAAATGTTTGTTGTTTTTTTGTTACATATTTAACTCCTTATTTGGGAAATAACAGACATCTACCAGAAGTCAAGAGGGTCATACTAGTAATTCCATATTAGAATTGCAATTTGGCATAGCATTTTACTCATTTACACAATATTACAAAAATGACTTTATGTCTGATTCAATAGCTTTTATAGATATGCCTTGTTTAATAAGGAGTTCGATGTCAAATGTTAACAAATTATGGAAATGTATGTCCAAACATCAATATTCAAATACATTGAAAATAATGGGTTTTCAGGTAGTGTAGGCTATAGTGCAATGTCACTCAATGTCGCGCAATATCGCTAACATTTTAAATGATCCAGGTTCTTCCACCATGGATCCCACATGTTCAGACATAACAAATGATCCATGTTCTTCCACCATGGATCCCACATGTTCAGACTTAACAAATTATCCATGTTCTTCCACCATTGTTCCACATGTTCAGATTACATTTTCAGGTAATTTATGACAAAGTGCATTTTTTTTTATCACTATTATAGAAATTATTTTAAAGGCGACCTTAACTTTTAATATTGATGAATTGACCACATGGGTCATGAAATGTGGTTTAAGGGGGCAATCAGCAGTTGCTACATTCCTTTTTGTCTTATAAATGTATATGTACCCAGTCTCCAGTGGTGGGAAAAGTACCCAATTGTCATACTACAGTAAAAGTGAAGATACTCTAATAGGAAACGTAAAAGTGGAAGTCAGCCAGTAAGATACTACTTGTCTAAAAGTCTGAAAGTATCTGGTTTTAAATATACTTAAGTATCAAAAGTAAACACAATTGCCAAAATGTAATTGAGTATCAAAAGTAAAATTGAAAGTATAAATCATTTCAAAGTCCTTACATAAAGCAAACCAGACGGCACCATTTTCTATTTATTTTTAATTTTACGGATATCCAGGGGCATCCTCAAACACTCGGACATACGTTACAAATTAAGCATTAGTGAGTCTGCCAGATCAGGGCAGTAGGGACGACCAGGATATTCTCTTGATAATTGTGTCTTTTGGACAATTTTCTTGTCGGGAATTTTTCTGTCAGGGAAAATGAATATAGTAAAAAAAAAAAAAATTAAAATACAAATAAAATCCGAATGTAATGGAATAAAAGTTGGTAAAAATACAAATAGTAAAGTACAGATACCAAGAAAACCTACTTAAGTAGTAGTTTAAATTATTTTAACTTAAGTACTTTCCTAAGAGTGGTCATAATTGTTTTGTAGCCAAACCATTCGGATGCGCAAACACCGCTGTAGCTCGGTCACATTCCAACACAGATGGGATGTCTCATGGTCTTTCAAACACCGCTGTAGCTCGGTCACATTCCACCACAGATGAGATGTCTCATGGTCTTTCAAACACCGCTGTAGCTCGGTCACATTCCACCACAGATGAGATGTCTCATGGTCTTTCAAACACCGCTGTAGCTCGGTCACATTCCACCACAGATGAGATGTCTCATGGTCTTTCAAACACCGCTGTAGCTCGGTCACATTCCACCACAGATGAGATGTCTCATGGTCTTTCAAACACCGCTGTAGCTCGGTCACATTCCACCACAGATGAGATGTCTCATGGTCTTTCAAACACCGCTGTAGCTCGGTCACATTCCACCACAGATGAGATGTCTCATGGTCTTTCAAACACCGCTGTAGCTCGGTCACATTCCACCACAGATGAGATGTCTCATGGTCTTTCAAACACCGCTGTAGCTCGGTCACATTCCACCACAGATGAGATGTCTCATGGTCTTTCAAACACCGCTGTAGCTCGGTCACATTCCACCACAGATGAGATGTCTCATGGTCTTTCAAACACCGCTGTAGCTCGGTCACATTCCACCACAGATGAGATGCCTCATGGTCTTTCAAACACCGCTGTAGCTCGGTCACATTCCACCACAGATGAGATGTCTCATGGTCTTTCAAACACCGCTGTAGCTCGGTCACATTCCACCACAGATGCGGAAGGCCGCCATAAAAGCCAATTTATGCTTTGATCCGAAAATGTGGTCGGAGGCTCCGTATGGAGGGTGTGACGTAATTACGGAGCCTCCAGAAACATGCAGAGACCAAACTGAGTTCCATACCGCGTCGCTGTGCGCCTCCCAAATATTTTAACAATGCAGAGGGTGGTTTATGGTAGGTGGGGGGTGGGCGGGAGGTCCTATATAAACACAAACTCCTTTTAAAGGCGCTGCATGGTCAATATGACATCTGCATTGGCTGTACAGCATGTATATTAATACAGCCTCTGCAGAAGTCAGGGCATTCATACTTCTTGCGGAGCAGTGCAGACCTGTTGTGAAGGAAGTTGTCAAGGAAGTAAGTTTGTGTTTACACAGGATCACCCGCCCTAATCTACAGTCAACCAATCATGTCAATGCAAAGCTATATGGAGTCCTCCACATTGTTACCAATATTTTGGAGGTGCATGGGGGTAAACAGAGCTCGGTTTGGCCTTTGCAAGCCTCCAGGGGGTCTGTGATTGTGCCACACACGTCCTATGGCGTCTCCGACCTCGTTTTCGAATCAAACATAAATTGACTTTTAAGGCATCTGCATGCTTCCCAGCTGAAACAGTTCTTGAGAGTTTGTGCGTATATTATGATGTCATTTTGTGACATTTGTTCATTTTGGACTTCGGCGAGGGTATTTTTGGCTGTTCGGGCACACAACATTTTTTCTGGAGGCAAGCCGATGTTTCTACGCCCTTCGTTGGCGATTGGGCAACAGTTGTGATTCTTCAATGTCTTTGTTGTCATTCCACGAGAGATGACTCATTTTCATGCACATGTTTTCATTGAGTAATACTGCACCAAACATCTTAGTTAAATTAATCTAAATTAATGATAGATTTCTTGAGTTATCTTAGATTAATTCATACTATTTTAAGGAAGTGTATACTAGCTACGGCGTCTCAAGATGGACAAACAGTACTATTGCTGCTTTGCTCTTGTTCTTTTAAGGGAGTATGAAGCACACTCCTTCAGTTCAGCTAGCTGAGTTTGGCAAGGCACCGTCCCAAACTGAAGCATGCTGACGCCTATAGACAGATGAAGTGGATTGAGACTCAGCCCATGCAACAACAAAAAAAAACAGATATCTCTTGTTTAAACTGACAGATTTTGATGGGGATAAAAACAATTGGGCTACTTATATTCATGCACTGGTGCGTCAATAGACTCTAAGGGAATTTATATAACATTTAAAGGAAACGTTATGTAACTAGAAAAAATATAATTGTAACTCCATGAAGATAGTAAGTTGATGGAAAGAAAACCATGGTGATATGAAGGGTCCTTGGCAGCGGCTCTCTGATTTATATAGCTGGATGTCTTTGTCTGCATGGCCTTGATTGATGATAGGAAACAAGACTGAAGAAAGAACAACACAGTAACACACATAACCTTAGCAGAATAAAGAATAACAATAATAACAACAACAATAATAAAAAAATAATTATAATATAATAACAATAATAATATTAATAATAACGACAATAATAACAACAAGAAAATTATAATAATATAATAACAATAATAATAATAATAATAATACAATAATAATAATAATAATAATAATAATAATGCACATTTCTGCCAAGGGTTTTTTCAAACGACTGAAAGAGCATGTTTTGACAATGAATTTAGACGTGGATATGAAAAAAATCTTTACTTGAACCGGATTGGTCAACTCAGTCAGCCCCCCTGCGTTTAAATCATTTGTATAATTTTGTTTTTTTGCAGGTCAGTGTTGTGGCACTCTCACTTAGAGGGCTGTAAGAATATATCTGTCACCACAGATATGGAATTAAAGGCAGGAATTCAGAGGGATTAATATTGCACCATTTATGTTACTAGAGACCATGAAGAGTAGGAATCTGAAAATACATATTTAATCAATTTTAAAAGACTAAAAAGCAAGAATTTTGCAAAAATGTGCTCAACCAGGCGGTTGGTACGTCAGTAAATAATAGTACAGTAGACTAAGAATAGGGTAGCCTACATTTATTTATTATTTAAAAAATACTGATTTTGGGGGAAAATATGAATGAATTGTTAACAACACAGAATATTTAAAGGGGAAATCAGTAGTAGAAACAATAACAAAGTCCACCCCCACCCATGGGTTAGTAAAAAGGAATGGGGCAGGATAGACAGAGGTATGGATGCAAGGACTGGCCATCAGTGTTTAACCATGTTTTGAGACTATATAGTATTTTGTTTGTTTACAAATATTGGTGTAAAACAAGCTTACATTTCTGGTTCTGATGGGGTACCACAGTTGAACTAAGCTCATGAGGAATGTATAAGTTATATTCTTCAAGAATCAATTGGTACATATCATTAATGTATAAGTTCAAAATTAATGTAGAAGCTGCTGATTCCCCCATTAAGGCAGCCTTTAATATAATTTCTATAATAGTGATTTAAATAAATGCACTTTGTCATAAATTACCTGAAAATGTAGTCTGAACATGTGGGAACCAGGGTGGAAGAACCTGGATCTTTTGGAAAAACATTTTGAGTGACATTGCACTATAGCCTACACTACCTGAAAACCCATTAATTTCACTGTAATTGAATATTCATGTTTGGACATCCAAAATTACCATAATTGTTTTGAATTTGACATCAGTCCTTATTAAACAATGCTTACCTTTCTATAAAAGCCATTGAATCAGACCTAAGCTAATTTTTGTAATATTGTGTAAATGAGTCAAAATGCTATGCAAATTACCACTCTAATATGGCATTGCTAGTATGATCCTCTGGACTTCCGGTAGAGCTATGTTATTTCCCAAATTTAAGGTAAAGTTGAAAATATGTACTTCCGGGGTTATTTGAGTTGTTAGTAATAGGAATTTAGGTGAAATCATTGTTTCAACGTTTTTCAAAAAGAGTCAGTTGAAGACATCTTATCCCACAAGGTAACCCGAATTAATGTTTCATTTATCTAAATATCTAAATCTAAGTTCAATCAAAAGATCAATTGTCTATTGGGCAAATCAGCGCAAAACAATGTCTGTATCATCAGTGACCATTTTTGGATGAAGAAAAAACATAGACTACCCTATACCATTCCAAATCAGCATGTTGTCTTGCAGAGCATATTATTTGACGTAAATATAATAATAATAAGATCAACGTTAAAAGTGACTTTAAGAGTAAACGTTTCCCTTATTAATTTAGTTGAGGAACAGAGTTGGGGAGCCGTGGCCAGGCAGACATGGGCAGGATATTCATCAAGTGGCACCCGAGCGTTCCATCTCTTCTCCGGTTACATGCGTGACGCGTCAGTCCCTCCATGTACTGCCGGGGTCAACCAACATAGACTACTCACGCGTCAATCCCTTAATGTACTGCCGGGGTCAACCAACATAGACTACTCCACTCAGTGACCGGATACTCAACTAACCCTGCCTGCAGCCTGTTAACTCCGCCATTAACTTCAAATCTACACTGATATTCTCATTTGACAGATTTGAAGAACGTATAGGCCACATTCAAGTGCACATTAATTTAAAAACTATTTTCCCAATCAGAAAAAAAAAGTTATAATAATTTTTTTTTTAAATAATTTCTTAAAGACTTTGTTTAGAGCGTGAAATAATAAGTGACATTATTCTGAAACATATTGGCTAATGTTGTTGGAGAAAGGATGCAGCTGTTGCTAGCTAACGGCAGTGTTCAATATGATGTATTATCCGTTTGGTATAGGCCTATCACTGAAGAATGAAACGTTGATTTCCAATAACTTCTAAAGGGAATATTTAACGTCCATGTCAAAATGTGATCATACTGTAAATTTAACAACATATTTGGAGCAACCTGTGTGTTGGAATAACACGTTTGTTAAAGCTATACGGGAAATATATCTGTTTTCATTGACCAAATATTTTCCTCTAGTTTTGAATATAATTCATAGTGCGTTCATAGAACGTGAAAATGCGCATTCATTTATATCATGGAAGGAAAGCAACATGCAGATCTCGAGATTGGTCTACTGGCTACTAGCACAAGTAATAAATATTCATAGACAAGCGAGGCGCGCTGAGGGCTGGCGCCTGCGCTCTTCTACGGTTGTAACTGCAACTCTGCCGTTTTCCGGTTGTAGCGATTGTTAACAAATGTCAGATACAGTCAACTGAACAAATGAAGTCAATGTGAACCAAACTGAAACGATAAGCTTTCCCTATTCTGTATGTTATGGGGTTCATGAGAGCCCATGCACGCCGTTGGCTACACCGTCTGTCATTCAGACATCTTTACATGGAGACGGGAAGATTTCCATGTCAGCTATTTTGTAAATGGAGAATCTCAACTATGGAATTTACCAGTGATATATATTTCGTTTACATTCCAAAATGTAAACCAAATGTCATTAAATGAGCCGTAAACACATTTAAAATACATAAATAATATAATTGACATTTTACATAAAACAGACACATTGTCAATTTGGTGTTTTGGTTACAGAATAAAAGTCAACAAAGAATATTTGAAGATAGGAAACAAGCGGAGATTTTTTTAAAAATGGTTGTAGTCCTGTTGTGTTCGTTTTGTTGTTAGATTACCACGATTAAGCATATTGTGTGATTGTTAAGGCACCTCTTGCATTATTGCTAGTTGGAGGGTTAAACCCTAACCCTACACAAACAACTTGCACTTGAGTAACTTAATGGAACCTCTGAATATACATATTTCTTTATTGTCCTGTTTGTGTGGCAATTATATTTGTACATGGGAGACCCTGGTGGTCTCACAGTTCTTCAGGACACTGCGTTTTAATTCGGCCTCGCCATGTACTGCATGTGCTGCTTCGTCGAGCCTGTTGTGCGATGTTATAAAGCTACGTTACGATTTGGCAACATCTAATAATATTACAAAGATACATTTTAGGCCTATATGTGTTATCTCCATGGGACATTTAAGACCAGAGTCGATATTGATTTATATCTCTGCCTTCTGGCTTTGTCAGAAAATGCAGGAAACGATAAGGACAGGTCTTTTCAAAACAAAATGAATCCCATTGTATGAATCAAAACATATGTTTGGATATATATATATAGTCTCCGCGGCATTTCTATTGGGTCTAACGGTGCGTGAATGAAAACGTATCAACACTATAACCTGATAGATAGTGTTAAATAGAGTCGAAAAAGCCACTTTAGTACCATCATTCATTTATCTAAAAAATTAATAGCCCATGCAAAGAAAATATGAATACATTTCAAACAGATCACCTCAGATATCATGCATTTCCGCCATTCCAATCACACACACACACACACACACACTCTCTCTCTCTCTCTCTCTCTCTCTCTCTCTCGCTCTCTCTCTCTCTCTCTCTCTGTGGACTGTGACTGATGATTGATCATTATGCAATACTACATTGTTTGCAGTCTATTTAGCTTCGGCTTTTATTTTAGAATTGTTTCATTTTTCGTCCGTTCCAATGTGTCATGTTGTCAGCTGCAGACTGACAGATCTACGGGAACATTGTATTCTGTGTCGCCTAGCCCAGCGCACTGGCAGTGTTAACCACGCAGGCCAGGCTTGTGATCACTGGCGTCTGTCTGTTGACGTGAACCCTGCCTAATGGTCCGGTCAACCAGGCTGCACCACGGAACAAAGACTACAACACTGACTCGAGAAATCCCAACACTTCCTCAACACTAGACTATGGCATCCATCCGACACAGCTAGCTACGGGAAACTGAATAACACCGATAACAATTAAGTAACAACATAAACAATTTCGTTTTACTCTGACTGAGAAGTAGAACTGTCACTATTCATCTTTTCGATTCTCACATTACTCGAGGGCAATGGCTGGGATGTTACTTTTGGATAAAAGGGACACAAGAACAGGGGAAATCGAATTACGTCACATTAATTCGTATTACAGAATTTGATTCTGCAAGCCTAAAAAGGCAAGCATGATGTGATTTAGAATTCTACGCTTTAATAAGCGTATAATGCATCCTGGTTTTACCCTAATAAGTTGGTCCAAATATGTCCCTTTATCGATGTGTTATGAAATATTTTAGTCCTATATTTTAGTCATTTTAATTCTTTAGGCCTACGTTTAGTATTATAATTAATTTGTTCTTTAGAATAACTCCTATGTAATGGTTTAATAAAGACCTGGTCATCTATTTACGTGTTTTGTTTTTGTTATGCATGAGTGAGTGTATACAAAGATAATCACACGTCATTCATTTTGGGATCCAGTCATGGGCCTATTTAAACAACATGTAGGCTTTGAGAAACAAAAATATGGAAAAGGCAAATAGTTGGTTGTAGTTTTAATCCTTTAATATAGTACGAAATGTAACCAAACATTTTTTGCAAACTAAATTTTACATACTAGCGCATTTCTCCATAAATACCGATCATTTCTAACATGTGTTACCCTTTACATGCAGATAAATATGGAAAATTTAGCTATTTACATGTAGGTAATACTTCCTTGACATTATCAAGGTAATGAACAAATAGTTGTTATATTTTATCACGAAGGCCTACATAAACAGACGACACGGAGTTTCAGGCTTTCACTATACACGATTTATCGACATGACATTAACTAACAGCAATGGTAAGTACTGTGCTACTCCAACTGGACCGTAGACGAAATGTTTCACCAAATACAAAAGCACATTAATAGACTAATAGTCGGTAAGGTCGATATAGTGGAGACGGTAGTTATACTTAGTAATTCACATTTGGTACACATCAACTACAACATTCTGTTCAATCAACACTAGTCATCGCAATATTATTGGTAAAACCATTTTCATTTTCCATATATCTAGGGACCACATTTGCACAAATCCGTTAAACTGTTATATAAGTATTTACAAAATAAAATATGACATTTTTGAACTGGGAATCTTTATGTACAACAAAACCCAAATCAGGCCACGACCCGCAGATAGCATGCATTGAGATCTCTTGTGTGCAGTCTTTCAAAAAAGAGTCAGGAAAAATGCCGTTAACTTGGTAGCTGGCTTTGCACCTTGTCCATGCATCACTCTCTCTCTCTCTCTTTCTCTTTAGCCGTTAACCAACCATTTTGGCTTCCTCGTTTTTTTCTCGGTCCTCGCGTTATAGGCTGACTTTCAAAGTCTTTGATTCCAGTCCTATTTCTGCAGGCTTTGTGAAAATATTTTACACGTACCATTCATTAAAATTTGACGACAGCGTGGTGTGGTGACTGGTCGTGTGGTGTACTGTCGAGGCTGCCGGTGATATGGAACTGGAGTTATGGTTCTCTGTGGACGGAGACACGATGGTGGGCGGCGTGGACGATTCGTACCCGGAACTGGCCGCTGGCGACGGTTGAGGTCCTTGCGTGGTAGCCTCGTGAACCTGCAAGACAGTGAAAAACAATACTTAACATTTTACAGTGTAGAATTCATAGACTGGCATGCTTTCTAGAAATATGCAGGCTTCCAGTTTGATTCTTAATTGTGAGAATAAGAAATAATAATAGCTTAATTAAATGTTCACGATAAACCACTTTAAATGTCCAGACATTAAAATGTATGATGCAATATTTTGGATATGACAACAGAGAGGCTCTATGAAGACACAACAGGTATTTGCATTTGGTGCATGGCGTCTCCCTGCTGTTTCTGTGTTCGTGTTTGCTGGAATGTAGGCTATTGCAATGTTATGCATGCACTTTCATTCTCGAAAGGGTGTAGGAATTAAAAATATACATTATAAATAAAATGGAATATAACATGTAAAAGTAAACCCAATATTGACCTTCATGTGTTTCCGCAGAGAGCTGGGATGTGTGTAGGACTTGTCGCACATCTTGCAGAGATAAGGCTTGTCAGAAGTGTGGACGTGCATGTGTTTCTTCCGGTCGCTGCTGTTAGCAAACCGCCTGTCGCAGCCATCAAACTCACACTTGAAAGGCTTCTCACCTAAACAAATATATATATATATATATTTAGATATTTTTTTTAAATGTTACACAATAGAAATATAAATACGTACATATTCCAATTTAACATGAACATTTCAGTGTGGTGGGGGAATTTAGGCTACCACCACATTCAACATGACAAAACATTATCTTCAGGTATATTACAGCATTCGTTTTTTTTTCATGGGCTACCAACATATATTAAATTGCTGTAGGCTATGTATTCATTAATATTTTGTTGTGATGACACGTTTACTTGTACCGCTAAGATAAACAATGCAACAGCATGTCACATTGTCCTATTTCACAACCTATTGAATTCAAAAAAGTACAGAATAGGAACACTAGGCTATAGTGGCACATGACTAAATCAAGCAATTTGTATTAGTATTTCAACAAACATAATCAAAACATTGAACTTATAGTAGCATAACATGTATTACGCAAACAGCTTTTGGAGTGGATATTGTGATCGTGCTTTTGATTCTTACCTGTGTGAGTCCTCTTGTGGATCTTCAGGTTCTCCGATCGGGCAAACACTTTTCCACAGCCGGGGAAGGGACATGGGAATGGTTTCTCTCCGGTGTGTACTCTGATATGATTTACAAGTTTGTATTTGGCTTTGAACGGTTTTCCTTCTCGGACGCACTCTTCCCAGAAGCAGATATGGTTAGACTGCTCCGGTCCACCGACATGCTCCACTGTCAGGTGGGTCACGAGCTCGTGCATCGTGCTGAAAGTTTTGTTGCAAGCCTTTTTGGGGTTCGACAACTGTTCGGGCTCGACCCACTTACAGATGAGCTCTTGTTTGATGGGCTGCCTCATGTATCGGAAAAAGGCCCCTGCCCCGTGGTGAGCCGCCATGTTCATGTTCATAGGGCCATAGCCATGCAGCTGGGAGGAGGCGTAGTGGTCGGAGCGGGGGCTCGTAACGTGGGCATACTGGTCAGCCCGGCCGTACATGTCCCCGGTAAAGCCAAGGCGCATCTGGCTGTTGACGACATTAGATGACGCATGGCTGGCGGCTTGCTCGTGGAGTCCGGGGAAGAGCAGGTGCCCGGTGGCATCGGAGTGTCCATGTGGCCCTGCAAAACTTCCCGCTGCGGAGGCAAACAGGCTGTGCTGCGCGCTGGTTGCGTCTCCGAAGCCCCGGTTTCTGAAGAGAAAGTCACGGGTGGAGTTGAATGCTGCCGTGGAGTAGGAGCTGACGTGTGTCGGGTGGTGGTGGTGACCCAGAGCGGCAGCAGCATAGCCGGGAGCCTGGGAGGAGAACGCCGTCTGGCCGGAGCTAAGGTCGTGGGAGCTGTGGTTGATTTTAAAAGCGCCCATACCGTCTGCGAATGGATTTATCCCCAAAGCCACTTCTCGTTCTGTTACTTCGCCTGTTGAGTGATGCCTTGAGGAGCCAAACGTAGTGACTCCTATGGTGGGGTACTGGGGTCCTGCGTCCAGCAGCATCTTCCGTCAGTCTACAACTCAATGAGGCAACTGAGAGCAGGAATTAAAAATCATGCACAGATATTCTTCTGACCTCTATACCTCTCTCTCTCTCTGCTCTGCAACAAAAATATATAGCGGACTTTACTGAGCTGAGCAAACTCCAATCCACATATGTTCTATTTACCTAAAACAAGATAGGAATGTTTCCTGTTCTACCTCTCATCCGATCCACACGCGAATCACGGAGGCTACAATATTGTATTTTGCGGTTTCTCTTCCTGTGGCGAAACTTTCACCTCCCCAGTCAAGCGGTGAGCAGTAGACTGATAGTCGCAATCATTCCTGCAGATAAATGAATTGAAAAGACAACACAGTCCACCCCTGATGAATGGGGAGGAAGGGTTTGTGGGGGGGGGGGTGGGGGGGGCAACATGTGACCCGGTACTCAGACACTCATTGGAGGACGCCCTATCCCCCTACCAACGTTCACCCATCAAATAACAATCCGCGTGCCGTGGCCCCTCTCCTATTGGTCCGCGTGCATCATCAATCCCAGGTATTGTGAGATTGCTGACTGTGGTTTTGGTTAAACGGCTGAATAACACAAGAAAGAAAGTTGAGAGAAATAAAAGCAACAATAGACGGTGTGAAAATGTAGACAGTCGTCGGCTATTCAGTCACACTATACACTGCTAAAAGTCAAATGCGTGCATGTTCCTCTGCAACTAATGCATAGCAACAACCATTCTCTCCATGCAATATTAAAATACACTTTCTCCGAGCATTAAGTTGTGTGCAGATTCTGATGTTGAGCATGGCCATTCGGCTGCAGAAGAAGTCAATGTGTCGCTTAATACTGTTGTTGCGCAATCTTTCTCTGACAGCACAGAGACTGAGAGGCAGTATACTACAAACTCTTTGTTGTTGATCCGGGCCTTTTTTCTTCTTCACAGGACACAAGTTGAGGGCATGGCGGTGTCTTTGTTGATTTCCATGGCGATCTTTGGATTCAGTGAAATGTCCGGCGGATGAGAGGGGCACAGAAAAGAACACTCACCCCCCCCCCCCCCCCCCCCCCCCTCTCCGTTCAAGTGTGAGTTAGGATTATACACAACAATATATTCCGTTTTTCTAACGTTACGTGGGAATCCTACAACACGACCCAAACGTCAATATGTGACAATACATTAAACAATAACAAAAGGCCACAATGACATGAAAATATGACTAATAATAATCATACGTGTACCATGATACAGCGCGTGTATACTCATTGGTCAGATCAGGTAGGCTAGAGGTCTACCTCCACATAGCAATTGAATGTCATGTCATTGTTGAAAAACACTGAAGTTACAATCCTTAGGTACTCATCACGCCGTGTGCATACAGCACCTCGTTTATGAAGCTGTTTTCACTTCATGTGTTGCTATTTACACGTCAGGTGTTCTTTGTGACCATTAAAACATTGGCTATAGTTGTCTGTGAACTCTATTCTGCAGCTCTCTCTCCCTCCCTCCTTCTCTCTCTCTCTCTCTCTCTCTCTCTCTCCCTCTCTCTCTCTCTCCCTCCCTCCCTCCCTCCCTCCCTCCCTCCCTCCCTCCCTCCCTCCCTCCCTCCCTCCCTCCCTCCCTCCCTCCCTCCCTCCCTCCCTCTCTCTCTCTCTCTCTCTCTCTCTCACACTCTCTCTCTCACTCTCCCTTCCTCTCTCTCTCTCCCTCTCTCACTCTCCCTTCCTCGCTCTCTCCCCCCCCCCTCTCTCGCTCTCTCTCTCTCTCTCTCTCCCCCCTCTCTCTCTCTCTCTCTCTCTCTCTCTCTCTCTCTCTCTCTCCCTCCCTCTCTCCCTCCCTCTGTCTCTCTCTCTCCCTCTCTCTCTCCCTCTCTCTCTATACATTCCTGTTCTTTTTGCAGAAGCCTCATAAAGGGAGCATCTGCAGTCAGGACTCTCACATCACCATTCTCACCTAAAACACACGCTGACAAGAGTGTCCCAAAAATAATACAAAAAGTTATCAAGTTATCATCATAAAGAATAAATAATTATAATAATGATATCTCAAGCTCTCCTGTTTGAAAACTGATAATAGCCTGCACTACCCTAACCTGTATGTAGAACGTTGTGGGTTGTCGAAGTTATCAAGGGGGATTTGCGGGGCTCGCTGCTGGAACCTCCGGCTGCTGGAGTTCAAAGCCACATGAACAGACGTGCCATACGAACCATTAAAATATCATCTTGACTGCCAGTTTCTGCTTCATACACTCCAGAGAGACAAACGTGAAGACAACAGAGTCTAGCGTTCTCAATCTTTTTCCGTGCAACTTTTAGTAAGTTTTTAAGTAGACTACCACAACACACACACAAATCTGGAAGACCCTTCAACAGGTGGAAAACGGTCAGGATGGCACGTGTGTCGAAGTGACTTTGAGAAAGGAAGAAATACATTCTTCTAGGACTTCCAAACACATAAAAGGTGTCGGGGAACCCTCAAATAAACCAACAGAAAGCAAACATGGTTCATAGTTGAATCATACATGTTTATTTTGACTAATTTATCTGCCATAGGAAGTATCCGGTGATTGACGCATGCGTTGTTGACTGATTCTTTATTTGGATACCGCAATGGAGAACCTCTACATCAGGGTGACCAATGATATGGATTCCATCAGTGGAGGCCTCTAAGTAAGTTATGGTCGATAAGACAGGCTACAAGGCATTGCTTTGATCTAAACATAACATCACTGTGATAGTGATATTGTAATAGTGATATTAAGTCTATCATGCGGTGTCTAACAACTGATATTAATTGCGTTAAAATAGGCCTTATTCTGAAATGCATTTCATTTTATATAGGCAAGCTAATTCCGATTGGTGAAAGGCATGTGCTTCGAGTTATTTGGTACAAAATATGTATACAGTGTATGTATATAGCCTATAAACCCATTACGCGTTTTGGGAATTGCAAGGATATGGTCTGGGCTTGGTCCCTATCCGTCTTCTTTCTAGATGTTTACAAGAGAGCTCATCTTGGACCAGAAATAATTAAGTCTATATACATTACTGCAGTGTGTTCTCGAGATGCCTCTCACTCTCTCTCTCTCTCTGCAGACTACAACAACCCTACACTAGGCACCCGGGTGGGAGAGGGGGGGGGGGGGGGGGGGGGGGGGGGGGGGTGATTCCTACCCGAGTTAAGTGCACGTAAATTTAAGGTAAATCACTTTTTATGCACTATTCTCTATACACGCATTCTGACCTTGAATTGAAGCACGATAATGGTATGCTATTAGGGGTGGAGATCACAGATTTGAAGGTGTTTTGGGGCTGTGTCCGCAGATATGCTGCATTCTGACTTGAAGGCCCTCTTAATTACACCACTTTTACGTTGCGAAGAAACAATCAATAAGGTCGATCAACCTGTCGGTTTCAAGTGGAACAACATCTACTTTCTTTATTCTGATAGCAATAACACCCTTCTCCATGCAATGTCGTTTACAGATAGGAGCTTTTGCTCTGAGCTGGGTAAATGAGTAAATATGTTTGGATCAGGGGATTGTAAATATAAATTAAAATTATTTTAGATCTATTTTACCTTATGATCACTGGAGACAAATGTGAAACCAGTGATATGGCAGAAAACTGAAGCATATCAACGTATCACATTTCCGCAGTGAAGTTCATGAGCTGCTGGCCTTGTAACTTTCAGGGATGAAATGTGGAGAGCCAAGCTATAGGCTTTTGTAGACATGCGCAAATGGCGTACAGCGCCAAACCTACATAGCTGATTTATGGTTTCTAGAACGGTTTAATTGTATGCCCGACTTTTCACTGTATTTTTTTTAAACAATTGGTATCCTTTTAAATATTAAACACTATCAGTAGTCACCGTCAGTTCTATCCGTATACATTTGTAAATGTCACTTTAGTGTTAGTTTCCTTACATTTAGCATCAATCCATTTCATCATTAGTTGACATTTCTTTCCTCTGTAGCGTTCGTGTGGTTGATCCCGAGGATCGCTAGCAGTAGTGGATCATATGTGGCTTACCTATTACAAGTTGTTCAATAATTTATGATATGAAGCCTACTGCATTTGAATAATCATTTAACTTCAGACCACACGTAGTAGTTCAAACCTGGAGCCTGGCGCACGGTTCACGACGACTGGACAGTTGTCATCACAGCTCCATGATTAGGTAGGATTATTAGGGTAGATTTAAAGGACTATTGATCAAACCCTATTGTACACTTTTTCCACTTTACAATAATATTTCATGGATTGAACATTTGAATTTGGCAGCTACAGGATCAAACAATTGTTTTTTTGGATTCACCAATATATATCCTGCATAAAGACTCTCCAAAACAGTGTTTCAATGTATTATTAATAAAATACTTTCCTAACCCTAAATAATATTCAAGATCAGATTATTTTTAAGTCTAACAATTGGTGCTGAAAAGGATCCTTAATATTCCGAACCGTTCTATCGTGAAGAAACACCACATCTAAAGGGATGGCTTAACATAAATGTCCTGAAACTCCTATTGAATGAAAACTCCACGAGAAAATATGTTGGCCAGCAAGTGGGAGGGGTTTCAGCGTGTTGAATTAAATGTATTCAGTGCCCGCAAGGGAACCACGCCTGCAAAGCCCGTTACCCACCTGCATAAGGTAAGTCTGAATACCAACTACTGAGAGGTGCTGAGAAATGGCGTGCATAGGGAAGGTGCACATTTCCTAAGTCTGAATCAGACCCCTGAAGCAGAGGCCATTTCTTAATCATAGCCATGGTCACGTCGTATTTACTTATTTATGACGTGCTTGACTTGGCGATGTCAATAGTGAATATGATTCTCAAGTCACATGCATTTACTTTGGTTCAGGTAACTGATACACACGCAGGAAGAAGTGAGGAGTGGTCCTCACATGGGTAGTTGGATGATGGTGTCTAGCATTTTGAGCAGTGTGCAGTGTTCGGTAGGCTAGTACAAAAGTTGCCGATGCACTTCTTGCCTGCATGTTTTGAGACAACAAGAATAGTCTAAAAACGAAATCGAGCCAAAAAGTTACTCTTATACATTGTAGCTGTACTTGTAATGACCACTTTATTAAGATACTAACGCAATATTATGTTTTTTTTTTTACTGATACACGAATTCATTCAACACTGAACCGTTTCTATTTTTTTTTTGTTCACTAGCGCAATGAGCCTCGTGCATGGATGGAGATAACCCAATCTGGGTCTCTGAAATAAATACCTATTGAGGCGATGGCCACAGAGTAGTCAAATATTTGCGTGACACGCTGTCAAAAGAAATGAAGGCTTTACTGCCTCTGAAATACCCATCGCTCTCTGAGACAACAACCCAATGATTGACTGCTATGGACACTTTATAATCCGACTAATAGCTGAACAGATATACATGGGATATTTGACATGAATCTAATGGTAACGGTTTGACCTCTTTTTTGGGTCAATTCACAGAACAATTCCTATTTGTCTCCGACTGATTTGATTAAGATAAAGGGCACATGCAATTTAGATTAAAATAATAGTATTTAAGTAACTGTGTATTAATATGCATTAATTTGTGCATGCATGGATTTACAAAATGTTGAAGTTGGAAGGGGGGAAAAAATATGCAACGCTTTAGTGGGGAGGACCCATGACAAACATTTGATAATGGTGACTAATATAAATTAATAACATAGAAGCAGTAAAATAGCGTTGGTGGAAATGTTAATGATATCACATCGCAGCTCAGTTCCTTTAATTATGTATTTGAATGTTTAGGTCTAGTGTAGGCTTAATGACATGCACAAAACACGACAGCATGGCAAATACCACAGACGACCGGGCGACCAGTGGACGTTGTTAGTTTTTAAATATATATGTTTAGCTTTTTTTCCTATTGTGCTCATAGATAATCACCAACTTTTACGCAAAATCAACTATTATGCATAAGTTAACAAACTTTTACGCTTATGTTGACATGCTTAATACCCCAATGCTTACTGCCAATAATTTCCCCTTTAAAGTAAATCATATGTTGCATACATATTTAGTATGTTTTCAGACATACGTTCTTCAACACACACGTTATAGTTTGTTTTTTTGCCCGCCGAGCAAACTTACAGCCTTCCTCCTAAAAATGGGATGTAACATCATGGACCTTCACGCATTGGTTAAAAAAAAGTCTTACGAGTGGAGAGGAAAAACGTGATTAACTCCCATCTTCTAACATAATAATTAAAAACATTCTAAATACGTTTTATGATTTAAGGTATAGTCTAAAAGTAGTGTGGTCACTGGGTTGTTGATTTGATAGCAGTGAATACTCAATAAGATTCACTTTTATGTTTTCGACAGCCGTTTCCTTCACCAGTGGACGGCCCTCTCTCAGAGAGTATCATTGCCAAGTATAACTCATATTTTAGCAAGTCTTATTTTGGGCTTAAATCTCTACCACTCTTGCCTTGTTCTGCGCTGTTCATCAGGCGCCACCTCCCGTTCCCCTGATCCGCTCTCGTTCAGGTTCTCAATCCGACATGGCTCTGTAGCGAAATTAGCCCGTATCATAACAACAGGTCGGTTCCATTACTTTTCCCCGGGACAATGGACGGCGTCGCCCCTATTCACTAATACACAGAAACCGATCCCGCGACGAAGAGGAGGAAGCGCAGCGAGCAAGGAGGGTTGTTGCGGTGCGGAGGACGTATAAAAAATGTTTCTTTATCTTATCGTATCTTTTTGGGCCTTTGAGTGATGCGTAAAAACTACCCAACTCGGATAATTGCTTTAGAGAAAGGGGCTAGTCTATGTTTGAAAATATTTTCGCTACTACCACATTTTCTAACTGTACCTAAAGGCTACATTTTATGAATTTCAATGACATTGTATTTTCGTAAGTTGTGCAAGTTGTATTTATTATTATCTGCAGCCTACAACATTTTTAGTGGGGCTACTTTGCCTTTAGGCCTACTTTCCCTGACTATTGTAGGTGTTGTTTGCTTATAGCAAAACTTGGGTACATTGCGATTCCATAACTCTTAGTCAGTCAGTAGAAGATATGACAGCTATACCTAACGGTTTAACTTTTGAAGTTTAAAGTACAATAACCTTTGCAATACAAATACATCTTTCTCTTCCAAGTGTTGCCTGAGGCTCGGCGCAGGCGCTCTGGCTGCTTGCTGTCACTAAAACAATTTTCTTCACATTGGAAACTGTCACAAGTGACGTCAATCACGGGGCTCTGACCAATTAGAAGGCGGGGTGATTGTTTAGCTCCACGGGCTGCAGCGCCTACCATGAATCTCTATTCACTATCAAAGCGTCCTGCTGCTGCCGGCCAACCGAATGCGATTCCATGCAGCCACTTTAGAACTTAGAACAGTTTTTTTCCTTCTATATTTTAGTTTTTTTTCTATATTTTAGTTTTTTTTCTATATTTTTGTTTTTTTCTGTATTTTTCATTGCGATTAAAATATATTTGTCATCATCATTATTATTTTGCATGCTGTCAAGTTATTCTAGAATTAGGAGTAATGAGCATGGATGTTTTGGGAAACCATGTGATGTACCCTACGATTTCCAAACGGAACACGGCGCTGAGATTAGTTGACTTGGCAGGGGCGTACCACCATCACCATCATCACCACCATACCCCTCAGAGCGTGACAGGCTTCCCGGGGTTCAGCAGCCATCCACACTCAATGGCTCACTCGCACCCTGGGGAGATTACTGCGGAACCCCGCCTGGGGCCGAGTCCATTCGGGCCAGAACACATGGGGCACTCCGCGGCCCTCAAAATCAGCCCAGCCCATCATTACCCACACCACCATCACCACCACAATCATCATATGGCAGGCCACAGTGAAGTGGTCTCCAGTCAAACGGGAGCTTTTGGCCCGGTGCATGCGGCTCCAGTCCCCTATTCCATGTCCCACACGGCCCAGGCGTTATCCGCAGCCACAGGTAGGGATTTCCTCATTCGGAGAGATCTGACAGCTCAAGCCATGCCGGTACTGACCGACCAGAGCCCCGGATCAACCTCTCATCACGGAATGTTTGTCTCAACAACAGGTAGCTATCCGGGACACTACGGCCATCACCCTGATGCTGGTAGCCATGCCCTCTTCTCCGGACTCCACCATGAGCAGTCTTCTAGCGGAGCACCAGGTGGCCAGGCCATGAATGGACAAATAAGGTTAGGAATACCTAGCGAAATGTACGTTAGGTCTGATCACTTGAGTCAAGTGGCGAGCTCCAGGGCTGATCCGTTCTCTGCCTCGACATTACATGGCTACGGCGGTCTGAACCATCTGAACATGAACCTCAGCGCCCACCACCACGGAGCCGGTGCATTCTTCCGCTACATGAGGCAGCCGATAAAGCAAGAACTAATCTGCAAGTGGCACGAACCGGAACACTCGGCGAAAAAACTCTGCTCCAAAACTTACGGCACGATGCACGAGCTGGTAACGCATGTGACGGTTGATCACGTCGGTGGCCCGGAGATGGCTAACCATATCTGCTTCTGGGAAGAGTGTCCGAGAGAAGGAAAACCATTTAAAGCCAAGTACAAACTTGTAAATCATATCAGAGTACACACCGGAGAGAAACCATTTCCATGTCCCTTCCCAGGCTGTGGAAAAGTATTTGCCCGATCGGAGAACCTGAAGATCCACAAGAGGACTCACACAGGTAAGTGGCTTTATTTACATTTCAGAGGCACCGGTAAATAATGCAACCCTCAAACGTTTGTAGAGGTTACGATTTGAATTTTCTGCAATCATTAATGGCTTGAACACCATTCCACATTAGAGCTAAATTCACATTTCTGTTCGATGTTGCATTTAAATTAAATATTATTTGTAAAGCTATGCTGTACATTAGCCACAACATAAAATAAAGGGAAACAAATATTATTTGTAATTTCATAATGGTCAAATTCAACAAGTGATTCCTTAAAGCATTATTTATCTGATATATATATATATATATATTTTAAAATGTTTATAAATGTAACATTTTGATCATGGAATTTCAAATCAACAATATCTAGGGTACCCACATGTTGGCATAAAATTGAGCGTAATGTAAATATTACGCAATAGTTAGTGGGTTGTTGGTCGATTTAATATCCGACGTGTTTGTTGTGAGTTGTTCAAGTGGTCCAGAGTTGTGCATAGATAATACTAGGCGGGTAAAGCTAGGAAAGTTCTCTCACTCAGGCGTTTGACGTGTGCACTCTCTTGTTTGTGCCAAAGCATGCCGTCAGAAAAGAGACTGAGGCCTACACGGACTGTTCTGTCCGACTGTTGCTTTGCCTACTGTGGGGACATGGAATCAAACACGTCAGCAGCGGTAGTAGCTATGTAGTGGAGTGGAAATACAGGGCTGTTTCTGACCTGTTGCTGGAGCCAGTATATTATATATATATATATATATATATATATATATATATATGTATATATATATATAGTATAGGTAGTAGTAGTAGTGGTAGTGGTATTTATATGTATATATCGCTGCCATGCACAACCCGTGGATATATTTGAAAGATATATACTGTACCTTGATTTTGTCAAAGAGACTCTGTTGAGATATGTTGTTGAGTCTGGAACTGAATAGTCAACTAGAATTATAATAATAATACAAATTATACCTATTTTTGAGGAATCATGACTCATGGCTAAGAAAACAAAACAACATACAGTCAGTACGTCAATGTTATAATTTCCATCTGTCTTTCTTCTTCTTCTTTTCTTGTTCTTATTAAATATGTGATTAATAATGAGTTAATCTTATTATTACTATTTACATATATATATAATTGATTTACTTTTAATAATTGTTGCTATTATCATTCATTGTTATCATTGGCTATTAGCGGTAGGGTGTATTGTAGTAATATCAGTAGTAGTTGTAGCAGAAGTTGTGGTGGTAGTAGTAGCAGTAGTTTTAGTAAAAGTAGTAGTAGTAGTAGTGTTAGTAGTAGTAGTGGTAGTAGTAGTAGTAGTAGTAGTAGTGGTAGTAGTAGTGGTAGTAGTAGTAGTGTTAGTAGTAGTAGTAGTAGTAGTAGTGATAGTAGTTGTAGTAGTAGTAGTGATGGTAGTGATGGTGGTAGTAGTATTAGTAGTAGGGGTAGAAGTAGTAGTAGTAGTAGTAGTAGTAGTGTTAGTAGTAGTGGTAAAAGTAGATGTAGTAGTAGTAGTAGTAGTAGTAGTAGTAGTGATGGTGGTGATGGTGGTAGTAGTATTAGTAGTAGGGGTAGAAGTAGTAGTAGTAGTAGTAGTAGTAGTAGTGTTATTAGTAGTGGTAATAGTAGATGTAGTAGTAGTAGTAGTTGTAGAAGTAGTACTGGTAGTAGTAGTAGCTGTAGAAGTAGTATTGGTAGTATTAGTAGTTGGGGCGGCAGGGTAGCCTAGTGGTTAGAGCGCTGGACTAGTAACCGGAAGGTTGTGAGTTCAAACCCCCGAGCTGACAAGGTACAAATCTGTCGTTCTGCCCCTGAACAGGCAGTTAACCCACTGTTCCCAGGCCGTCATTGAAAATAAGAATTTGTTCTTAACTGACTTGCCTGGTTAAATAAAGGTCAAATAAAATAAAAAGTTGTTGAAGTAGTAGTGGTAGTAGTAGTAGTGGCAGTAGTGGTAGTAGTGGTAGTAGTAGTAGTAGTAGTGGTAGTAGTAGTAGTAGTAGTTATAGTACTAGCAATAGTATAAGAGCAGTAGTAGTAGTAGTAGTAGTAGCAGAAGTATTAGCATTAGTACAAGCGGTAATAGTAGTAGTAGCAGTAGTAGCTGCATAAGTACTAGTAGTAGTAGTAGTAGAAGTCTTATAAGTAGTAGTAGTCTTAGTAGTTGTAGTAGTAGTATCAGTTCTAGTAGTAGTACTAGTAGTAGCAGTAGTAGTAGTTGTAGTAGTAGTATCAGTTCTAGTAGTAGTAGTTGTAGTAGTAGTTCTAGTAGTAGTAGTGGTAATAATGGTAGTAGTAGTAGTAGCAGCAGTTTTAGTTCTAGAAGTAATTTTCATATTAGTAATAGTTTTAGTAGTGGTGGTGATATTAGTAGGAGTAGGGGTAATGATAGTAGTTGAAGAAGTTGTAGTTGTAGTAGTAGTGTTAGTAGTAGTAGAAGTAGTAATGGTGATGTTAGTAGTAGTAGTTGTGGTGGTAGTAGTAGTAGTAGTGGTGGTAGTTGAGGGTGGTAGTAGTTGTTGTAGTACTAGCATTAGTTGTAGTAGTATTAGTGGTAGTGGTAGTAGTAGTAGTAGTAGTAGTGGTGGTGTTAGTAGTAGTAGTTGTGGTGGTAGTAGTAGTAGTAGTGGTGGTAGTTGAGGGTGGTAATGGTAGTTGTAGTACTAGCATTAGTTATAGTAGTAGTGGTGGTGGTGGTTGTTTCAGTAGTAGTTGTAGTACTAGCATTAGTTGTAGTAGTATTAGTGGTGGTGGTAGTAGTGGTGGTGGTGGTTGTTTCAATAGTAGTTGTAGTACTAGCATTAGTTGTAGTAGTATTAGTGGTAGTAGAAGTTTTAGTAGTAGAAGCAGCATTAGTAGTCGTAGTAGTAGTAGTGGTGGTGGTGGTGGTAGTAGTGGTGGTAGTAGTAGTGGTAGTAGTAGTGGTGGTAATTGGTGGTGGTAGTAGTAGTAGTAGTAGTAGTGGAGGTTGTAGTAGTGGTGGTAGTAGTAGTAGTAATAGTACTAGCAGTCATAGTAGTACCAGCATCAGTAGTAGTAGTAGTAGTAGTTGTTGTTGTAGTGGTATTAGCATTAGTACTAGCAGTAAAATTAGTAGTAGTTATAGTACTAGCAGTGGCAGTAGTAGCAGCATTAATAGTAGTAGTAGTAGTAGTAGTAGTAGTTGTAGTAGTGGTGGTAGTAGTAGTAGTAGTAGCAGCATTAGTAGTAGTAGTAGTAGTAGTAGTAGTATTAGTAGTAGTTGTTGTAGTGGTTTTAGCATTAGTACTAGCAGTAAAAGTAGTAGTAGTTATAGTACTAGCAGTGACAGTAGTAGCAGCATTAGTAGTAGTAGTAGTAGTAGTAGTAGTAGCAGCATTAGTTGTAGCAGCATTAGTAGTAGTAGTAGTAGTAGTATTAGCGTTAGTACTAGCAGTAGTAGTGGTGGTAGTAGTAGTATTAATAGTACCAGCAGTCATAGTAGTACCAGCATTAGTAGTAGTAGTAGTAGTAGTAGTAGTTGTTGTAGTTGTTGTAGTAGTAATATTACTAGCAGTAGTAGTAGCAGCAGTAATAGTAGCAGTAGTAGCGGTAGTATTAGCGTTAGTACTAGCAGTAATAGTAGTAGTAGTAGTACTAGCAGTAGTAGTATTAGTTATAGTACTAGCAGTAGTAGAAGAGCAGTAGTAGTAGTAGTAGTAGTAGCAGCAGTAGTAGTAGTAGTAGTATTTATAGTACTAGCAGTAGTAGAAGAGCAGGAGTAGTAGTAGCAGTTGTCGTCGTAGAAGTAGTAGCAGAAGTATTAGCATTAGTACTAGCGGTAATAGTAGTAGTACTAGTAGTAGCTGCATAAGTACTAGCAGTAGTAGTAGTAGCAGTTGTAGTGGTATTGGTGGTGGTAGTAGTAGCATAAGTCTTAGTAGTTGTAGTAGTAGTATCAGTTCTAGTAGTAGTAGTCTTAGTAGTTGTAGTAGTAGTATCAGTTCTAGTAGTAATAGTCATAGAAGTAATAGTAGTAGTCTTAGTAGGTGTAGTATTAGTATCAGTTCTAGTAGTAGTAGTAGTAGTAGTAGTAGCAGTAGTAGTAGTAGTAGTAGTAATATTAGTAGTAGTAGTAGTCTTAGTAGTTGTAGTAGTAGTATCAGTTCTAGTAGTAGTAGTAGTAGTAGTAGTAGTAGCAGTAGTAGTAGTAGTAGTAGTAATATTAGTAGTAGTAGTAGTCTTAGTAGTTGTAGTAGTAGTATCAGTTCTAGTAGTAGTAGTTGTAGTAGTAGTAGTGGTTCTAGTAGTAGAATTGGTGGTAATAGTGGTAGTAATATTAGTAGTAGTAGTACTAGTAGTCTTAGTAGTTGTATTAGTAGTATCAGTTCTAGTAGTTGTGGTAGTAGTTCTAGTAGTAATAGTGGTAATTGTGGTAGTAGTAGTAGTATTAATTGTTTTAGTAGTAGTAGTAGTGGTGGTGATAGTAGTAGAAGTAGTTGTAGTAGTAGTTTTTTAGTAGTAGTAGAAGTAGTAGCAGGAGAAGTAGTAGTGGTGGTGTTAGTAGTAGTAGTTGTGGTGGTAGTAGTAGTAGTAGTGGTGGTAGTAGTGGTAGTTGTAGTGGTAGAAGTAGTGGTGGTAGTTGGGGGTGGTAGTAGTAGTTGTAGTACTAGCATTAGTTGTAGTAGTAGTGGTGGTGGTGGTTGTTTCAGTAGTAGTTGTAGTACTAGCATTAGTTGTTGTAATATTACTAGCAGTAGTAGTAGAGGCAGCAGTAGTAGTAGCAGCAGTAGTAGCAGTAGCAGTAGTTGCAGTAGTATTAGCGTTAGTACTAGCAGTAATAGTAGTAGTTGTAGTAGGTATAGAACTAGCAGTAGTAGTAGTAGTAGTAGTTATAGTACTAGCAGTAGTAGAAGACCAGGAGTAGTAGCAGTAGTAGTAGTAGTAGTAGTAGTAGTAGCAGAAGTTTTAGCATTAGTACTAGCGGTAATAGTAGTAGTAGTAGTAGTAGTAGTAGTAGCTGTACTAGTAGTAGTAGTAGTAGTGGTGGTAGTTGAGGGTGGTAGTAGTAGTTGTAGTACTAGCATTAGTTGTAGTAGTAGTGGTGGTGGTGGTTGTTTTAGTAGTAGTTGTAGTGATAGCATTAGTTGTGGTAATAGTGGTGGTGGTGGTTGTTTCAGTAGTAGTTGTAGTACTAGCATTAGTTGTACTAGTATTAGTGGTGGTGGTAGTAGTGGTGGTGGTAGTTGGGGGTGGGAGTAGTAGTAGTTGTAGTACTAGCATTAGTTGTAGTACTTGCATTAGTTGTAGTAGTAGTGGTGGTGGTGGTTGTTTTAGTAGTAGTTGTAGTAATAGCATTAGTTGTGGTAGTATTAGTGGTAGTAGAAGTTTTAGTAGTAGAAGCAGCATTAGTAGTCGTAGTAGTAGTAGTGGTGCTGGTGGTGGTGGTTTTGGTGGTTGTGATGGTAGTAGTAGTGGTGGTAGTAGTAGTGGTGGTAATTGGTGGTGGTAGTAGTAATGGTAGTAGTAGTGGTGGTAATTGGTGGTGGTAGTAGTAGTAGTTGTAGTACTAGCATTAGTTGTTGTAGTAGTAGTAACAGCATTAGTACTAGCAGTAGTAGTAGTAGTAGCAGCATTAGTACTAGCAGTAGTTTGAGTAGTAGTAGTTGTAGTATTGGTAAGAGAAGTAGCTGTAGTTTTAGCAGTGGTATTAGTAGTAGTAGTAACAGCATTAGTACTAGCAGTAGTAGTAGTAGTAGTAGCTGTAGTTTTAGCAGTGGTAGCAATAGTAGTAGTAACAGCATTAGTACTAGCAGTAGTAGTAGTAGTTGTTGTAGTAGTAGTTTGAGTAGTAGTAGTTGTAGTATTGGTAAGAGTAGTAGCTGTAGTTTTAGCAGTGGTATTAGTAGTAGTAGTAACAGCATTAGTACTAGCAGTAGTAGTAGTAGCAGCAGCATTAGTACTAGCAGTAGTAGTAGTTGTTGTAGTAGTAGTTTGAGTAGTAGTAGTAGTAGTATTGGTAAGAGTAGTAGCTGTAGTTTTAGCAGTGGTATTAGTAGTAGTAGTAACAGCATTAGTACTAGCAGTAGTAGTAGTAGTAGTAGCAGTAGTAGTTGTAGTATTGGTAAGAGTAGTAGCTGTAGTTTTAGCAGTGGTATTAGTAGTAGTAGTAACAGCATTAGTACTAGCAGTAGTAGTAGTAGTAGTAGGGATAATGATAGTAGTAGTAATAGCAGCAGTAGTATTGGTAAGAGTAGTATCTGTAGTTTTAGCAGTAGTAGTAGTAGCAACTGTAGTTTTAGCAGTGGTATTAGTAGTAGTAGTAATAGGCTATAAGTGGGGCTGTAACAGTGTAATGGGTAGGGTTTAGCTGGACCACTGACCTGCTTCTCCAGCCTGTCTAATCCTCTACCTGCTTGATATGTGTAATGGAGTTTACTGTTCTGATTTCAATGTACTACATTTTCCCTTTTCAATACTGACGTTTTGCCCTAAGTAAGAAGCCTTCCTTAATTAAGGCCTTTGAAAACGATGCGTCAGAACAGCGTCTAATATGACTCTGACTACTTTTTGCTGAATCCATTCATGCCTCCGCATGTATTATTCATATCATTTGCACACATTACTTAAGTAGAAATCTGTTAAATGATTTGCGCATGTGTTGACTCCCAAGGCCCCTGGTCCAGAGTATCATGTTTAAAACCTACCCCGGTCTGTGGTTATGACTGGGCTTCCCCTGGGGTGTGTTCCCGAGACGTGTTCGTGTACTACACTAATATCCCTGATTGCCTCTCAGTCCAACAGCTGAAGGTCAAATTGATATTCAACGTGCCCGTGTCATTAGAATGGAGTAATTATATATTCTCTCTTGCTATGCCTATAGCTGCCTGACTACATGGCCTTGCATTAGAGGAATCAGCATAGTAGGATTTCAAAGTAATTAGTTCAACCGTTGTGTTTTTGCCAGATCATGCTGCATAGGCTACATGTCCTAAGGGCTAGATATTACAGGATAATCAAGACAAATGTTGTTTTATTTACATTAATTTCCTCCCTTAGGTGCATGGTTGAAATGGCCAATGTTGAAATAGGAGGCTACATTTCAATTAGGGCCATAACTACTTGTTTAGCTTTAACAGAGTTTGTTTAATAGGGAAATAGAAGTTCCATATGCAACCAATTCAAATCCTGTAGATGATCATCAATAAAAACATGTTTTCAATGGAACTAACAGTATGCTGTCCTAAAGCAAGTCAGCTGGTTCATTGGGCTGTCCTAAAGCAAGTCAGCTGGTTCATTGGGCTGTCCTAAAGCAAGTCAGCTGGTTCATTGGGCTGTCCTAAAGGAACTCAGCTGGTTCATTGGGCTGTCCTAAAGGAACTCAGCTGGTTCATTGGGCTGTCCTAATGGAACTCAGCTGGTTCATTGGGCTGTCCTAATGGAACTCAGTTGGTTCTTAGGGCTATCCTAAAGGAACTCAGCTGGTTCATTGGGCTGTCCTAAAGGAACTCAGCTGGTTCATTGGGCTGTCCTAAAGGAACTCAGCTGGTTCATTGGGCTGTCCTAAAGGAACTCAGCTGGTTCATTGGGCTGTCCTAAAGGAACTCAGCTGGTTCATTGGGCTGTCCTAAAGGAACTCAGTTGGTTCTTAGGGCTATCCTAAAGGAACTCAGCTGGTTCATTGGGCTGTCCTAAAGGAACTCAGCTGGTTCATTGGGCTGTCCTAAAGGAACTCAGCTGGTTCATTGGGCTGTCCTAAAGGAACTCAGCTGGTTCATTGGGCTGTCCTAAAGGAACTCAGCTGGTTCATTGGGCTGTCCTAAAAGAACTCAGCTCTTCATTGGGCTGTCCTAAAGGAACTCAGCTGGTTCATTGGGCTGTCCTAAAGGAACTCAGCTGGTTCATTGGGCTGTCCTAAAGGAACTCAGCTGGTTCATTGGGCTGTCCTAATGGAACTCAGCTGGTTCATTGGGCTGTCCTAATGGAACTCAGTTGGTTCTTAGGGCTATCCTAAAGGAACTCAGCTGGTTCATTGGGCTGTCCTAAAGGAACTCAGCTGGTTCATTGGGCTGTCCTAAAGGAACTCAGCTGGTTCATTGGGCTGTCCTAAAGGAACTCAGCTGGTTCATTGGGCTGTCCTAAAGGAACTCAGCTGGTTCATTGGGCTGTCCTAAAGGAACTCAGTTGGTTCTTAGGGCTATCCTAAAGGAACTCAGCTGGTTCATTGGGCTGTCCTAAAGGAACTCAGCTGGTTCATTGGGCTGTCCTAAAGGAACTCAGCTGGTTCATTGGGCTGTCCTAAAGGAACTCAGCTGGTTCATTGGGCTGTCCTAAAGGAACTCAGCTGGTTCATTGGGCTGTCCTAAAAGAACTCAGCTCTTCATTGGGCTGTCCTAAAGGAACTCAGCTGGTTCATTGGGCTGTCCTAAAGGAACTCAGCTGGTTCATTGGGCTGTCCTAAAGGAACTCAGCTGGTTCATTGGGCTGTCCTAAAGGAACTCAGCTGGTTCATTGGGCTGTCCTAATGGAACTCAGCTGGTTCATTGGGCTGTCCTAATGGAACTCAGCTGGTTCATTGGGCTGTCCTAAAGGAACTCAGCTGGTTCATTGGGCTGTCCTAATGGAACTCAGCTGGTTCATTGGGCTGTCCTAAAGGAACTCAGCTGGTTCATTGGGCTGTCCTAAAGGAACTCAGCTCTTCATTGGGCTGTCCTGAAGGAACTCAGCTCTTCGTTGGGCTGTCCTGAAGGAACTCAGCTCTTCATTGGGTCAAGTACAATAGGCAATACACTAAAGGCCAATATGGTTTTATTTGACATAACTCATGTCACATGTGGCCATGCATCACCAACCCCAAAATAAAGCAGCTGTTTTGATTTATGCTTTTGGGTTTTCTGAAGCCTAACTTTTGTTCACTTATTTCAGGTGAGAAACCCTTCAAATGTGAGTTTGACGGCTGCGACCGACGTTTCGCCAACAGCAGTGACCGGAAGAAGCACTCCCACGTGCACACCAGCGATAAGCCGTACAACTGCAAAGTGAGAGGCTGTGACAAATCCTACACACACCCCAGCTCTCTCAGAAAACACATGAAAGTGCACTGCAAGTCTCCACCACCAAGTTCTGGCTACGAGTCTTCAACTCCGTCATTAGTGTCCCCATCATCGGACTTAGGCCGAGAGCCAGGGGCCTCGTCGCTCTCAGAACCAGCACCTTCGTCCCAACCCGCCAATTTAAGTGAGTGGTACGTCTGTCATAGTTCTGGTGCGAGCGGAACTCAGACACCTCCCAGCGGCTCCTCCAGCCCTGATCCCGGGGATGAGACGCACTACAGACACCCGGAGCCAAGGGACGCTTTCTAACCAAAACTGGCCCAGAAAATCATTCTAAAACTTCTTGAATATATTTTCCAATATACCCGCGGACTTACAAAATTAACACATCGAAAAAGGTCTGTTTTCTAAGGCCCAAATCATTCAATGTACTGTCTGGCATATCGGACAAATTAGACACTGCCAAATGTATCTTGTGATAGCTCTCTTCTATCCCAATGTGTTTGGAAAAACATGTATTATTCTCGTACTCGGATATTGTACGCATGTTTTTTTTTGCTGTATTACTTTGTAAATCGAGTTTTGACTTCAATATCTTTTTAATTTATTTTTTGAATCTGACATGAGCATTTTTGTATTATCGAACCAAAGTGTTTCAATATATTAAAAAAATGTATATTTGTAAATTGATACGTTTCGATGTGTAGGTGGTAACAGTCATTTTGTAAGCTTTGGTATTTCAGCAATTTTTTTTATTGTTTGCTACACTTATTTGTATAAATTAAATAATTGAAACGTTTGGAGTTTCACGCAAGAAAATTTGTCTCCATTTGTGATGGTCTACTCTATTGATTGACTCGTTTTCATATAGCCTATTTGATATTATTACATTCAATTCATAAATGTTTTGTCAATGTGGGCATTTTGTGATTTTGTAATTCTTGTCAATATTTGTTAGTAATGCATTTTTATTCAAATGTGATCCTATCGAGAAAATACACTCGAAATGTGTACCAAACTGCCTTGTAATTTGTCAGTATTTTGAATAAATCGTGTATGATAAAAAAATGTCATTTTCCTTTTCTGGGCCTTGACTTTTTAATATTGATAGAAACGTAAAACAACGAATTTATTCGAATGCATAAACTATCAGGGTACTGTTAACCAATACATGACAGGGCGCTCTAAAACGCCTGGAATCTCGCATGCTGTACTCATGTATAACAAGACAGCAGAGACGAATAACGCCAGTCTTTTTAAATGGAGCCGTGAGACCAAACACGTTTCTATCACTATATTCAACAGCGAGCCTTTCTGCCATTCTGTGGTTTATTGAATCTCAGGTACCATCTATAACAGAACCCGGCGTACGGGTTGAAAACATGTTGGACCCATATTAGACAACATACACGTTTAGATTTTTGTTTCGTTTGAACAATGTTAATGTTTTATTTTTTTGCTGTAATGTTCTACTGCTTTAGGCTCTTGCCAACGTGCAGCCGTAAAAACCATAAAGACACTTTGAAAATAAGCCATTGTCATCGGGGTTGTATTTAGAATTAGTTTACTCTAAACTTACATCATCCCTGAACACTGGAAAATCACAAAACAATTCTTTAAAAGAAAATCCAGATTTTATTTTGTGAAAATATTCTTCACTGGTCATGTCCATGTCTTATTTGTGTGGGATCTATTTTTCTCTTAGATAAAGTGAGGTTTTCTGCAGGGGAGATGCGGGCAGGGTTTGATGAAAGGCTCGTATATTCTCATCCAGACTTCAAAGATCTTTTAACACAAAGAGCCATTTCTTCATGACGGTGAGTCCTCACGGTGAATTAAGATTTCTATAGCAATAGCCGAGTCAAACTCGAATACTATGGGGCCATGGCCGAGGACTTCAGCGCCTCTTCAAAAGAATGTAATATTTGCTGCCCATGGGGTAGGAAACGGTCATCTATGGTCTTTCTATTCAATATAAAGAGAAAATGTTATTTTGCTATATTTTTACAACTATCAAAAGAGAAGCCGATAGAATTACGCAGAATAATAGACGTGCATTGCAAAGCTGCTTGGATGCGTCCTGTGAACTTACTGTGGGTTCTGTGAACTGGAGACTGCGTTTACTGGGTTCTGCTTTCTTTAAGAAGAGCAGCGTATAAACTACGTGTTTGGTGTTGAGGGGAATGGGCACAACCATGTAAACAGTGTTTTTTAGAGATCTCCAAATAGGTGAAGTTTCCTATGTGACTGAGCTAATTGTAGTGCACACGGGCGTTTAGGCTAGCTAACATGTAATAGCATTATGCTTCTAATAACATGAACATTCCTCTTATTAAAAACATATACAATAATAGCCTATCAACGGGTTTTTGTCTTCATTTATTCCATAATTTCAAACATACACCAAGCACTGTTATGCACTAATTAAGACATGCACATAAATTATTTTACGAGGATCTGAGGCATATTTTGTCGTAAAGAGGCAGAGAGTCTGCAGAACCCGCTGCAGAACATAAGCCATTCTGAGGCACGAACAAGGCGGGAGTCCCCAATGCCTGATACGTTTAGATGTTTGTTCATTTGGTGCTTGTATTTACTCTGTCCAAGTGCCCCACATAAAATCATGAATAATTAGCACTACAACAAATAACCAAACGGTGGATTCCTCGCCTTAACATCAGCTCTTGTGCCTGAATTGGTTAAAATATAGTTTAGTCTCAATTGAAGCCAAGAGTCTTTGAAGCAGGACATAATATCTGAGTGATTCTCATTCTTCCAAAGACGCAGATAACACGTGAAGACTTCTTTGTCCCGGATGTTTTCTACCAATCTTTGTTGCACCGTCCAAATCTTATACTTCCAGCCGTCAAAGATGAAACAAGGACTGACGACGGAATGGTATAAAAAAAAAGTATATATTTTTTAATTAAACTCTGCAAGTCAGTTAAGAACAAATTCGTATTTACAATGACATTGTTCAGGAGAAGAACGTGTTAGATTTTTACAAAGTGGGCAACCTTCCGGTTACTGACCTAACCCTCTGACCACTAGGCTACGTGTCTCTGTAAAAAGCAAAAAACACCCACAAATCCAGTTGTTTCAATTAATTATTATAAAGTAACTGGTTCCACAGCCTTTTTCTGTGTCCTGAACTTTTCTGTCCAAGTGTTACCTGAGCAAAAACACAATTGGTCTCCCAAATTTAGCTCCAACTTCATAAAGCGTTGGCAAAAATAAAAATGTAAATTGTTGCGTTTGCTCAACTTGTGTCATATCAACACAATCAACAATAAATTATTATTTGGGAATTTTAACAAAAAAAGTCTATGCAGCTTCTAACACAACCTGCTAATAACATACAATGTTTCCAACTTATATATTTGACGATATTGTCAGTAATTATTTATTATTACCCAACATGAATTCACCTGGGATTTGACATCACAACCTCTTGGTTCACTGCATCCCGATGTGCCAGCTGCACCACTATGTCTGCATCAATTGTAAGTTAACCTGACGATTCTCTAATCTTTGATTTGATGGACTTATTTAATCAAAATAACTTTCCTCAGTATAGTTGTCTGATGTCGGAGCGTATAACTCTGTTGTAGCGTTACTCCTTAAACACTATGATATATCAAATATTTGTTCTTGAGTGTACTTTAAACAGAGCTGAGATTTTACTTTGAAGTGCAAAGTGTATCAAAACAAGTGTAATGATTCATTGACAGCGCCATGGTGACATAGCAGGAACTTCAGAATGCTGTGCACCAACAGGTTGTGAGTTCTAATCCCAGGTAAAGTTATGTTTAAAATAATTTACGGAACAAATAAACAAGCACAGAATGATCATAGGTGTAAGATAAATACAGGGCAGATACACAAATAATAATTTAGAATTGAATGAACATATGAGAAAAGTTGAGCAACCACATCTTAAATTGACTGAACTTGTGCATACTAAACATTTTAAATTCATGTAACACTTTGAATAAAAACTGAGTAAACAAAAAAAGCCTGTGAAACCAGTTAATATTTAGTTGAAAAAACAACTTAATTCATACATCATAGCCTACAAGTCTGTTATTATACTAGACGAGGGAAGCTGATAATATGTATATATGTAACTCATAAATATCTGTCTTTACATTAGACTAGGGAAGCTGAGAGCACATATGTAACTCATAAATATCTGTCTTTACATTAGACTAGGGAAGCCCAGAGCACGTATTT